>NC_053417.1:23631205-23808705 GCF_016859285.1 Xiphias gladius | reverse complement strand
CATTTTTACCTCACAAGCTTTGGCCATAGCGAAGCCGCCTCCGAGCAACAGAATGATATTCCAGGGAACAGAGTCCTGGGCTTTCTTCCACGATAAGAGAGGAACATAAGGAGTGTTTGAAGCTGAGGAAAAATATGGGAGGAAACTATAAAAAACACAGGTTTGGATTCATGAATATTAAATATGTGGTAAAATATAGTTACAATATGAAGCTGTGATGTTTCAGCATGTGTATCCCGATTTATTTATCCTTGGAAATATTTAGGATATGTCATGTTTTATAAGCACAATGTTTTCTACAATATTACTGGTGTGTGTGCTGATACAGTGTGAGATTAATGCAGTCAGTTAACTTCTTACTTAGTAGTTCAAAACCGCACTTAGGTAGAAACAATGTCTTGTTAGCTTCCTGCAAATACAGGGTATGCATTTTACAGCCTACAAATTTTCAATTAGTAGCTAGATTTATTATCAGAACATTCAAAGCAATAAAACAAATATGAGCTAGAAGTCTGAACTGCCTTTGGCGACCAAAAATATATCCAAGAAGTCCATATGAAATCTGTATTTTAAACAAAAATGAGCCCCAAATCTCGCTTCAGAGTGTTATATTTTATGTTTTAATGTTTCTTGCTTTGTATTAAGTATTTTATTTGTATTTTTTACTATGGTACTATGTTTTTATTACATCAGTTGTTTTTTTGTTTTCCTGTGGTTAGCTAAAAACTATTTTCCACTCTGGTAGACGATAAAGTTTTATTCTGTTTTGTTCTATTGTAAAATTTGACCTACACCGAAAGGGACAAATGAACCCCAGGATTTGCTTTTTTTTTTTTTTTTGCTTGCGTCCAGTGGTTTATTTGACCAGCTGAACATAATATATACAATCGCATGCACACGTGTCTCCACACACCCACACATGCGCACACACACACACACACACACAAAAACAAAAACCTCAAAGTGTGACAACATAGCTTTGAGAGCTTATTCTAATCACAGAAACAGAGAAACTACAGTTTCACTTCCAGACTCAAAATTTACTCAGACTCTCTAATCTACATTATTAACATTCCTCAGGTTATTTTCACTAATTTTCAACAGCTGTGCTAGAGACACACACTCAATGTCCTTGAATCTTTCACAAATATTTAGTCATCAATATTATCTTCTTACTTGTCCTTATGCAGCCTCACAAGCTGCCAACTGGTCGTTTCCAATTGTTGTATCTTTTTGATGGAAGGCACACTTATTTTGTCTCTTTTTACAGCACTTTGTATGGTACAAATATTATCATTCTTGTTTATTTATAGTATCCGATATTTTATACTATCAGTGAGTGAAATAATACTTGAAAAATGTTAATTAGAATCAGTTCTATTTCTTGTAAATTAAAAGTATCCCTTCATAGGTATGTTGTTTAAGACGTCACTGACCTTGAGGGTCGAACCACCAGCTCAGAGAAGGTTTCTGCGAGGGGAAGAAGAACAATATGGACACAATGATAACACCGGTCACTGCATCTGAGACGTACCTGCAGGACAACAAGAGGAGGTCAGATTTACAGCGAAACATAATTAGTAGGCCTCTCAAAATACAGTGTCTGCAATCATTTCTTAAAATAAAAAGCTACTGTACTGATTAACAAGCATACTACTTCATGTTTTCATCCAGTGCGCCTTTCTTACCCTTTTTTAAAAAACACAGACCATCCAGTGACAAATTTGGGGTCTCGTGTGAAAAGGAGAACAGCAAACAATACAAAAAAGAAAGAGATGGCTCCCTCTGCAAAACTGAAAGTGAGTACGGAGAGTAAAAAGTCAGTTCATGTTCGAACTTTATTCATTCACCATCTATTTGCGTGACATTTGAAGACATGCACGAGTCCTCACTTTATGGGCCCTAGTTTCCTGTAATCTTCCTCTATTAGAGCCTTGGCTCTGGCCTCTGCCTGGGCTCTTTGGTCGTGTTTCTCGAAGCACAGTCTGCATAACATAAAAACATGCTGTGTGTCACATACTGTATTTCAAGAAAAGGAAATGAGAGAAGAACATTGCTGCGTATTTATAAAGAAAAAAAAAGGGACAAATTCTGTCATGACTGGTGATGAAATAAAAATATAATTTTTCCTTCACTGACTGTGTTTGTAGGGTGGTGTAGCTAGAAATGGTACGGATATCAATATAAGTACCAGGTTAACGTGATTGTATAAAATCTGCAACAAACAAATTTCAGACACCACATTACCGTGTATTCAATCCCCCGTAGAGAAACGAGATCCATAGCCATCCAAAAAACAGGAAGAGAAGCATGAGCGGGAAAGCGAACGCAAACCAAGAGCCGAAGTTGATAAGGTCGCAATCCGGAAAGTAGCTGTAAAGCACAAGGACTGTTGTCAGACAGCTGGGAAATGACCGGTTTTCTGTTTAAGCGTTGCACAAAATAAAAAGTTACCTTTTCAGCTGTCCGATCAGGATGAGGTTTGGTGCGGTGCCAGTGAGCGTGGCGGTCCCTCCGATGCTGGCTGCGTAAGGAATACAGATCAAGAATCCCTTCCACACCTTCAGCTGATACTCCGACTCCGATCGGATCTCCTCAGCTGTCCTCGTGTCACTCTGCTCCGTCCCATCTCTCCTTTTGACGTCATAAGACACTTATCATTATTTTACATGATTTATGGATTTTATGGTTCATCTAACTCTGACTAATCTTATTTTCCAAAATGTCATACTTTCTTAGAAACACCATTTGGTTCAGCAAATTGCATCAAACGATTTCTGTGTTCTTCTTACCCATCTATCGACAGTATTTGTTTTTCTAAGGGCACTGAGGGCAGTGAATGCAGCTTTAAAGTAGACTGACCTGAAATAAATTGAAGCAAAGAATTTGTGTCAGGTTCACATGTAATGAATCTCCACACAGTATAACCATGAGTGAAATTAGGAGTTTTAGCGCTTTTAGGAGGCTATGCCTTCAAAAAATAATATATAACACTTAGGGTAATAAAGCATCATTAATCAATCACAACTCAAATATTGACTAACCTTGTATCCGAGGACTCAGTGAATCGGAAAAACTGTACAAAGTTCACATCTTAGATTACATATTAAAGGCTCATGCACACAAAGTTAACACAAAACAAAAATGGTATTCGGTGTCTGTGTAGACATTTTTTGTAAAGTCTGGGCACATTTTGACAATAAACCAACATTATTAAACTTGCGTGTATTGATTTTTTGGTAATTTTGGGGCAGTGGAACGAGCTGTACACACAACATCGGCATATTATCACCTTGCAAAATTGATATGACAAACTCTTTAGCAAATGGTTGCTTATTAGCACATCCGGTCAACACAGAGCAACATTGACATTCATTTGAAGTCATGTTTCTGGTGCATCAAGTAGGTCCAATATTCACTCGCTTTTAGCTCTGTTTCTGGTCTAATACCTGGCTCTTTAGCTGCCGATTGTTCCCCAGCTAGCGGCTAACTGTGTCTGCCGGCTGCAGCTGAAAAATGATGCGATGACAGCGATGACGGTGAAACAAAACCAAAAGAATGAGTTGAAAAATGCTAAAATGCTCCGTAGAGCTCAGGGGATTTGCAGACAGACACTTCATCCATTGTTACAATAAAAATATTGATTAAAGCAGCTTTAAGTAACGACCGGCAGCCCTTGCACGGTTAGTTAGTCGGTAAAACTGTAAAACCATAAAACGTACCATTTATTATATCTCTCTCTGGATCCCCTGTGGACTTGCACTTTTGTTTCAGGGTCTCCAGGTCTCCAAACAGACTCTCCAGGATGGCATTAGCAATAGGGAGCATCATGGCCGTTGTGGCAGTGTTGCTGAGCCACATGGACAGGAAGGACGAAGTCATCATCATTCCCAGTATGAGCCTGGGAAAATAATACAAAACTCATCACCATCACAGCTGCTGACTTGAAACTCTCACTTAAAGGATAAAGTTGGCTATATTTTCTTACTGTCAATAAAACACGTCAAAAGACCAAAACCGACAATGTATTCGGCTGTTTCCCAATGTTTTCCCCTAACCTGCCTTCAGCTCCAAGCCCATGAAGACGGAAGACTTTAAAATAGGTGACAAAAATGTATACATTTGCTTTTGAAAAAGCTGACAGCGTCCGTTTTTTTAGCAAATGCGAATGATGATTATGTAGGGGACTGTTTTGAGCTGCGGATTAATACACAGTGGGTGCTCTAGTGAGTATTTTCGACAGTAGGATCTTGCATGTTGGATCGACTCAAAATAATCTACAGTGCCTTTGTTCCTCATACTAGAGGCACATGTCGCCCAGTGCAGTGGTGTGTTTTTAATGGTTTTTGGTCAAGAAAGGAGCTCTGTGGCACAGAGCCTACTCACAATACTTGTTAGTAGGATCAAGTCATTGCCGGGTTTGGCCTTTTCGTGGCATTTCCCGACAACGAGAAAAACATAGAATCACCAGACTTATCCTTTAAACGTCCTTCCAGCAAAGTTTTCTCACCAAGCTGGTTTCACTCCGACAATACTAAGGACCTTCAGGGCTATCCTGCGATGCAGGCCCCACTCCTCGATAGACGATGCCATCACGAGACCGCTGAGGAAGAGAAAATTGGTTTCGAGGAAGTACTGGGGGCAGACTTTTTTGGATGGAAGAATCCCCAGTGTTGGGAAGAGGCAGACTGGAAGCATCGCCGTGACAGCCAGAGGAAGGGCCTCTGTGCACCAAAATATAGCCATCAGCACCACCACATAAAGGCATTTTCCCTCCTAAAAAGATAAGCAACACGTGGTCGTTAACGTCCAGCCAACTTCATAAACAATAAAGCGACTTTTCACAGGTAAAGAGGAAGCAATCAAATTAGCTACAGCTTCACACATAATGGACATATTTTTGGGGATGTCAGAGATACAGTATTGCCCTTCAGAAAATAACATTAGCGTGTGTGTGTGTGTGTGTGTGTGTGTGTGTGTGTGTGTGTGTGTCTGTGTGTGTGTGTGTGTGTGTGTGTGTGTGTGTGTGTGTGTGTGTGTTTGAGTTAGAGAGTGCGAGAGAGAGAACGCATACATGTTTTCCTCTGTGTGCACAAGAGGCATTTTTTTGTATAAAATAACTAAGTAAAATAAAATGCATACTTAATTCTAATGACTGCCTCTAATATGAACATAATGAAAAATAAAATCTCTTAGATTTATGTTTTATTTGAGTTTTTATTAGGGCTGCAACTAATAATCATTTACATTATTTATTAATCTGCCGATTTTTTATTCAATGAATGGATCAATGGTTTGGCCAATGAAATGTCAAAAATAGTGAAAATACACCCATCACGACTTCCAGGGGCCAAAGGTGACATCTTCAAATATCTTGTTTCGTTCAAAAAGACCAAAAGTAAAAGACATTCAGTTTACCGTGTTAAAAGACAAAGAAAAAAGGCAAATCCTCCCATTTGAGAAGCTGGGACCAGAGAATATTTGGAAGTTTTTTTGAAACGTTTAACCTACAATCTAAATAGTTGAAGATTATTTTTCTCTGTTGATTGAATAATCAATGAATGACTAATCGGTTCAGCTCTAATTGAGACATTAAAAAACAAAAAAAAAAGGTTACTCAGTCTATTGGTGATGTGATCAAGCAATGAAGATTTAATTTATTTAGTCAGGAAAACTCTGGCGCCTTGGAACTTAATGCTGCTTCAATTGTCCTGTTCCTGATTAATGAAAAAACAGAGTCATGAATGAAATAACTGACAATGAGTCTGAGTTCAGACAGTGGCGATTTAGCCCCCGTGTGAATTTACGTGACTCCTTCATCACTCGTGGCAAAACGCTGGAGATGTTAAGGCGCACACGTGAAATCACGCGGCGTTAAGTCACTCACCTTCTCCGGCAGGGTAAAAAGCAAAGGCAGGAACAGGAGCGGAGTGAGCAGGAGGACCAGCTGTCTGTGGACGCACCACAGCTTCTTGGACGCAGCAGATATTTTCATCTCCGGGGGGAAAGTTTCGCTCCGCGCAGGGAGAAGGAACTCTGGACTGGGCTGAGGGGAGCCCGCTGGGCAGCACTTTGAAGCCTGCGGCTGAGCGTGGAGAAGATTAACTACACGCTCTGCTATTCGTTAACTCCTCGTACGGTGGTGTCAAATAGTTAAGCGGGACGGTCCGCGTTCTGTCAGGTGTCCCGCCAGTGGGACTCTCCCTCCCAGACACGAGCAGTGGAGCATCCTCAGAGGCCCGGAGGTGGTAGTGGCATCTGCACAGCTCACTGACTGCTGCAGGACCTAGCTCGTGTTTCCTAGGCCAGTGCTTCTCCAAACCTTTTTTTTTTTTTGCACCCTTTATATCACAGTGGAGCTACAACACTAGCGTAGTGAAAAATTGTAAAAAAAAAATAAAAAAAAAAATTTAAAAATTAAAAAAAACTACAAAAATAGAACAAAAGGGACATTTTAAATAAACTGTCCTTTTTATTTTATTTTAGTAGTTTCTCTGTATTTTGTTTTACATCCACATTTTTTTCAACTGACCACAGTGTTTTGTTTTGTTTTTTAAATTTTGTGCCCCTGCTGAACGGTTGAGATGCCCCTTTACAGTAAAAGTGCACTTCTCACGATATGTATACAATTTTTTCTCCAATAACATTAAATAGGATTTTTTTTTTTAATTATGCATACACATCTCCTTCAATAGACAGGAGAAACGTGTAAAACTCGAGAGATAAAACATGTTGCATGACATAAACGTGATTTAAAAGGACTAAAGGTCATATGACAAGACTAAGAGTCCACAGCTCTACCAGCAGCTCTGTGTCTGTCTAAGGCTAAATGCCAAAGTTAGCGTGCTAACATGGCTCACAATGATAATGATAACATAGCAGGTATGATTTACCACGTTCACCATCTTAGTTTAGTGTGTTAGCGTGCTGACGTTTGGTTGGTTTGGTTATTAGCACTAAACCCAAAGCACAGCGGAGGCTGATGGGAATGGCTCTACTTTTGCAGGTGTTTGTTCATTAACTAAAGTTCTGATGTGATGATTGAGATAGACTGAAAAATTAAGGGGTCTCCTTCTGAGGGCCACCTGAAAGTGCGTGCCAAAGTTCGGTGGGTGAAGAAACTTCACTCAAAACCACGAATAACAACCGCACAGTGGCACTAGATTAGAAGTCGGGGATCACCAGAGTCATCGGCATACACTGGCTGGGGAACACGAATGTCTGTACAAAAGTTCATGGGAATTCATGGAATAGTTGTTGAGATATTTCAGTCAGGATCCAAGTGTTGAACTGACCAACACTGCCACCCAGAGAGCCATGCCGCTACCGTGGCTCAAAATATCAAAAAGTCATTTCATAAACCTTGTGATCTTTCCACAACTAGAGGAGACTCGCTCGTCTGTGTGATGGTGCAACAGCACCGCTTTTTCGGGCAACGCATCCTGTGTTTTTGGTATTCTACAACCCCTGCCGCAAAGAGGGGTTGTATTACTTAAAAAAAAATAAATAAATAGAAAAAAATAAAAACAGTAATTGTGGCATATAGAAAAGTTTGAGTACCTTTTGCCAGGTGTTAAGCACGGGGGTTGAAATATTCTGCTGTGGGGTTGTGTGACAGCACAGGAAATGCTGCACAGATAGAGGGAACAATGGATTCCACTGAATATCAGCTAATTCTGGGTGTAAATGTCCTGCGGTCACTCACAAAAGTGAAACTGAAAAGAGGCTGGCTTCTGCAAAAGGACAATGGTCCAGGGCAGACCTCAGAATCCGCCATGAACTAGTTCGAGACACGCAAGCTAACACTTTTGGAACGGCCCTCGGTCTTTCTGACTTGATCAGAAAGACGGCCTAAAAATATCTCAGAACTTGAAGCGGCCTGCGGGGAGAGCGGGAGAAAATCCCTAAATCAAGACTAGAAATCTTGGTATTTTTTCAAATAAATCAGACTCACGGACCTTTTTTCACAGCAGACATTTTGACCTGTTGTGTCAGTAAAAGCACAGGTGCAGCACATGACATTAACAATGGCTCCGGTCCAGCAATCAGTACAATGCAGTAATTAATGAATGTGATTAGTGAAACCTTTGTTTGACAAACTGTCTGATGTGACAAAATGTGAAATGTGAAAAAAAAAAGTCTGCTGAACTTTATTTTCACTTCAGGGGAAGAACTTGCTTTCTCCAGTATCAATACTATTACACTTTCCATAGAACCTAGACTGTGCCAAAGTGTGTGTGTGTGTGTGTATATGTAAAGTATGATATAATATAGAATATATTGTATGTATATATACAATATATTGACATGAAAATATTTAATATTTTGAACAATAGTGTGAAATTTGTCTTCAAACAGTAAAAACTGCTAAAATCCTATGTGCTTTTTGTTGGTTTTCAAGAACACATCCCCCCGGCTTCTTTAGTTATTAATTGTTTATTAAAAAAATAATGTTGAAATAGAATACAATTTGTTAAGATTTATTCTACTTTGCTTTTGTTTAGTTAAGTTGTTTACGCAATAACAACTCACTTTTAATTAATCCATTTATATTAGCTTTTTAAAACATTGTAAAAGTTTATAATTAGTCCAGTGGCACACTCCAACGCCATTATTTTCGACGACCCAATTGCACAGATTTAAAATCATTCACTATGATTAATCTTGATGATTTAGTTGATTTTTTTTCTTTTTCTTCATCTTGTCTGACTGTTGTAATGTTGTCCACAGATTCGCCAGTAGGTGGTGATCTGTGCACATTATTTTCCACACTCTGTGCCTGCTGGATGATGATTCCTCTTGTGATGATTGGTGGGTTTTACTCATGGTGCCTGCTGGTAAAAAAGCTGTCATATTTCTTTACCTGCCCACCAGTGAAAGTCTATACAGACTGGAGAGCATGAATACACACAATACCCCACTTCTTAAATGGAAGCTAGAGTAAACTCAGCCATTCGGCCATCAAGCAAAAAGTCTTAAAGTGATGTAGGATTTCTTAATGATAACGAAGCCAAAAATTATATACGATAAAGATCTGTTGAAATGAACTCTATAGGTCTGTGTGTGGTTTCGCTTTTTCAGAATTTGTGCACTTGATCTATGACAGGAAATAAAGGGAAACATGTGGTGGGCTGAAAACTACAAACCGCCAGTTAACACAGGGGGGAAGTAAAAGAAAATTTTTTATTTTACATTTTTCAAGAGCATGGTTGATTTAAACTCTTTTGTTAAATATCAGAGCCGTGTCAGATGTTTTTTTTTTAAATCACTGTAAAATGTAAACAGTTAAATTCGATGTTACGGTGGTCAGTTATCACAGGTCAGAATTTACACATGGCATGTTTGTTCCTTTATAGGGGCTTACTTCCTCTCATGTCTTACCAAACTGTTACAAATTGAGAACACCGGAAAAAAAAAAAAAATATATATATATATATACATCAATGAAATCACTTCTAATTGCTGATTTAGAGGACTTGTCGTCGTATTTACATGATCTCTCTTAAGGCTGCAAACAGGTCAGTCCAGTCAGCTTCACCACCTGTGTTTCCGTCGTTTTGAAGACCTGATACGAATGACCTGAATGATCACAGAAAGAGCAACACAGCAACACAGAGTAAATTAATTCAGAGAACTATTCATTTGGAAAGATGTCACCCACTTTGTATTTAAGGATTAAAAACCGTTGAAGTAAGAGGAAATGGTACTTCAGGGCAGGAGTTAGCTCGCCTACATTCTGTCCACAAACATGACTAAACAAATCTGTCTTATTGCACGGAGGTGTCAGATTCCCACGCAAGACAGGATTACTCATTTCCGGTACACTGGGTTTTCCCACTGAATGGAAAAAATCTTAACATAATTGCTATTAATTTATCATTTACAAATGTCAGGTGGAATAAACCTAAGTTTTATAATAAGGAATCTGATCATGTGTATTTCCTTTTACACTGCAAACTACAACCTCACTAATAAACATACAGTTAAATTAATACATCTCTGACAATTTCATTCAAAATTGAACATTGTTATCTTTGTAAAGGTGGAATTTATAGCCAAGCTGTTGTATTGGATTGCATAAGCTATTACAGGTGTACCTAATAAAGTGGCCACCGAGTATAAACTGTGGGACAGACCAAGTCCCTCCGAATTTAAAGACGGAATACATTTTTTGCCATTTCCCTCTGAGGCCAGCAAGATGTCATTTGTCTGTGCCTTCAAAACTGTTACAAATCACTGTTGAAAAATAAACCTATTTTATGATGTGACAACACTATGGTAAAGATTTCGGTATGTTTAGGCTTAAATCTGATTTGGTTAGGATTAGGGGAAGAGCACAGTTTGGTTTAAAAAAAGTACTTTCTTAAAGTCAGGGGACCTTAGTTGTCATGGTTATTATAACAAACGTGGTAAAGGTTAAGGAATGATAACGGTCATGCTTTCAAAAAACAATATTGATTATTGGAGTTGTTTTGGGGCACATGCTGAAAAGACTGGTGCTCAAACTTTCCATTCTGGCCAGTATCTAAATTGTAATTTTTTTCGATTATAATTGTCACAGTCTATTCCTTTTTTTTTTTTTTTTTTAGACCTCAACAACATCTCTGACGAAGTCCAGTCAGGTTTCAGGACAGACTACAGCACTGAGGGTAAAGTATGTTCTTTGACTTATGTTAAACCACTCTGTATGGAAATATATAGATGACAAAAGGACTGAATGAGCACAAAACAAATCTGTGCGCTTCTTAATCTGCAAGTCAGCTTTTGAGAGTGTAAGAGTGCAGATATTTTTGTTAGCAACATCATTTTTTCCAGCTGTTTTTGCAGGTTCTGAGCATTTGAGATCTTTAGACGCATTTGCATACTACATTTGACTAGTAAGCTTTCGTGTCCTTTAAAAGGACACGAAAGAAAAATAAAGCTTTTAAAAATCAGATAACAGAAAACAAAAAGAACTACTTTTAAATTTATCTGACTCTGCAAATTACTCCGCCACACTGGCTCTAAAATGAACTAATTTGCCAACATGTGCGATGTAATTTGAGTAATTTAACTAAACGTTTTAATTTTTAAAAATTATGCAGACACCATTTTATTACTCTAACAGGAGTCTAAAATGATGATGCTTCACTTCCACAGCAAATCTAACAGATTTTGCTCTGCTCTGTTTGGGTTTGATCCCAGTTTTGATAATTATGAGCAAGAGAAACCCCATTGATCACTCAGATGTGGTTACACGATTCCTCTTGTAGAAGCTGAAACGACTGACAGAAAAACAATGAACTACTATTTTGATAATCGATCAATCATTTAGATATTTTTTTCAGGCAAAAACCCGAAAACATTCTCTAGTTCCAGGTTCCTATTTGTGAGAATATGCTACTTTTTTCTCTCATGTAATAGTTAAATATCTTTAGATTTTGGACTGTTGGCTGGACCAAACAAGACATTTGAAGATATCATCTTGGCCTTTTGTCATTTTTCTCTATTTTTTGTCATTATTCCTGGCCAAATGTTCAACTGATGAAAATAATAGCTAGTTGTAGCCCTTGTTAAAACAGTTGCCTGACAATTCTCTCTTCACTTGTCCACAAATCTAATTCTGCTCATATAAACCCCTGCCTTACTCTGCCCTCAAATGTTGACGTGGTTGACCATTGGCTTCGCCTGTTTCAAACATGTGGTTGGTAAATAAAGACAATAAGGCTTTGGAGTGAGTTGCTTCTCTTCAGCATTATAGATCAATCTCAGTTAAGAGTTAAAACATTTTGTCTCCTCTGCATCTGTCTCTTGTGGTGTTCCTCAGGGTTCCAGTTTGGTGCCGATCTATTTCTAATTATACACTACATGCTTCCACAGAAGTCTCTTTTTAGAAAACACTGTTATGCAGCTGCACCTCCCCTTCAAACAAGGGAGGGGGGTTGCACAGTGCAATGCTGGATGGAAAAAAACACATCTCTAGCTAAACAAGAGGAAGGCATTTATCCCCCCTTGAGAGCTGTGGTTTAACCATGTGCCACTTTCGAAAAACTGACATACTTAAGATGTATTGCAAAAAATCAAATCTGTCTCTTTTGGGTCATGTCCTCCCAAACGGAACGACAGCATCAGTGATTTCAGCAAATGCCCCAAAACAACATAAGTTTATTTTCTAGTGACAAAGCCCTCTAGCAGCTGTAGTAATTATGACAACAAAATTAAGCACAGCCTCAATCATTCCCTTATCTTAACAAGGTGGTTGTTGATTTTACCCTGATGACAAAAGTCGAGTCGCTGGCCCTGTACTGGCCTCCAATCACCGGTTATAGAATTGATTTTAAGATTCTTTTATATGTTTCTAAAGGACTACATGGATTGGCACCAGCCCATATTCCACCTCCAGACCCCTCAAATCTTTTGATCAATTACCATAAAGAACGTTTGTTTGTTTGTATAGTGCATGCAGATAAATAGAGTTTATTTACCCAAATGCTGATTAGACATGAAATGATTTTGACGAGGGCCACTGGAACATAGCCGATTATGATCCACATGACCGGTAGCTCCTCGTCTTGTTTGTGGCAGGGTGGGGTGGACTGAGTCACAGTTGTCACTGTTGTCACTTCAGCCTGGGTCAAACATTCTGTATTTGAACAAAATAAAAGACAAAAATGGAAAAAAAATATATCAGCTCAAAGTGGTATAAATCTATCACAGCAGTGACTGTTGTTTGTATCTCATTGATGATTAACTTGTTATTTATTTAAGAAACACCCACAATTTTGGAATGCATAAATGTCACAGTGGAAAGAAAAATTTGGGGCCCTCAAGTTGATGGATCATATTAAAATGCGTTTCCTGCTTTTTTATGTGGCTCTGCAAGTTTTTGCAGAAGCAGAAATGCAGTGAATGTAGACCAGATGAATGAGTATGGTTAAATGGCAAACTGTGCAACAGGTAGATTACAACCCTGTAGAGAACATGTTTATTTGATTATTCACAGTCCACTCACAGGGAAACTGAGATTTTTGAAATTGTTACATTTTGCAGATCTTTAACTGTCAAATATGAAGGAAACTAACCTGCTTCAAATGCAGCTGCCACAAACATTTTGTTATGCATTAGAAAAACAGAGTTTGAAGAGGAGAGCAGAGAAAACTTGACCAAAAACTCAATTGCTCTACTACTAATGTTACTGAAATGTGGCTCAGTTCAGATGCTCTAATGATGGTGGAAATTCAATTCAAAGCTTACCATGAACCGTTAGCTGAACTTTGAAATTCAGATTTTGACCCCCTATATTTGCACTGATGGAGCAATCGTAGTCGCCCGAATCTTCAGGTGTCACACTGGGAAGGAACAGACTGTATTTCTCTCCAAACTTGGCCGTACGCCTGAAGGTGTAGTGCTGCGTTACGGTGTCGTCTTTACCTCTCCTGACAATGCCATGTTTTTTGTCGCTGTTGAGCTGTTCAAAGTGTCAACCAAAAAGCGATTTTTAGATCTCCATTTCAAATTGAAAGAAAGTCAGTGACATACAAGATGAAACAAACTATTTATCTGGCTTTATTGTGGATTAAATTTAGCATCATTTATGCCCGAGAGCCTGAAATGGCTGGCTGACCTTGTACCATGTGACTGAGAGGAAATCCATGCTGTCAATGTCACCCCCTGGACACTCCAGCGAAACATTGTCGTTGCAGTGTGCTTGAATTCCTGTCTGAGTCTGGGTGGTGTACTGCACCAACAGCAGCTGAGACAGTCGAACCACAGTATTCAGAGAGCGCAAATACACTCAGATTCAAGTTTATTAGGAACACCAATGCAGTCTAGTGCAACACTACCTGCAATAATTGCTACCTTCATGATAGTTAAAATGTTGTTTTTGTTGAAACTGTTTTAGAGAGCTGTTGATTCAACTGTACCATCGTTCTGAGGGCTGCCTTATACTGACAGGTGTTTCTATTATTTCATCTATCCTCTCCTCCTCCCCTGTGTAATTGTTAAACAGCACCACAAAATACATTCTCCGGAATTGTCACGAATCAACGCTGCTCTGAAAAAGTTTAAACATAAACCGGACATTACAACTCTCATGAAGATGGTATTTATTGTGGGTTTGTTGAAATAGACCGGATATTTTTAGCTTCCTGTACCTAATAAACTGTCAACTGGGTGTATTTTCTATAAAATGCACACAGCATCAATATAAAGAACTGCTTGTCACACTGATGAAATTATCGGTACATTATTGATGTAATGATATATAATCATCAAAATTCTATCTCATAAGAAGTCAGATTTAACTCACCTTAATGAAGAATATTCTCTGTGACATCTTTTACATTTCAACGGGTACTTGATTAGTTCTTTTTCTCACTTCACTTGAAATGAAGTCATAATTTCCTGTGGAAGTGTGTCTTCAGAGGTGATGGTTTGGTCATCAGAGCTGAAAGTATGCCACCACGTGGTGAGAGCAGTGCATCATTATTATGTTTTTTCTGCGGCGCCTGATCGTAATGTTTTTAGCAGAACGACGAAAACATTGGCACCCAATGATCAGTTCAGATCTTTATTGCACCACAAGAGGAAATAGTGTTGGTTTTTTTTTCAGCAAAGCATCTTAAAAAGTAACTTACAGGGGCAATCAACCAATTTTAAGACATGAAGTTCATTTTACTTGTCATGAGGGGTGCTACTCAACCTGTGGAAAACATTCGTGTAATGTCTTCTGTGGCTGTGGAGAAAGATTTTCAAGGTTTGAAAAAATAACCCCACTGATGTTGTCAGCGTTATTTCAGATTGGGCTGTAGATGTATAGCTGCAGAAGGGCTGCATAACAAACTGGAGGTGTGGGGGTTTTAAAGAATTGAGGAGGCAGGGAAAGACACCAAGTTACATGAAATTGTAGGATCCAGTCTCTTTGGGTCTTGAACCATATGAGAAACCAAAGTCAGGACATCTTGGCCTCTTGGCCTCACGTTAAAAATCATCACGGTGGGGCTGCGAGCCGAGCTGCCGCTAACGTTTGCTCAGCTTGTTTCTCTGACAACTTATGATCCAGACGTTCAGGAGGTTTATATGGCCATATGTTAATATTACTTGTATTTACAGCTATTTCTGCTCTACACATGTACCGAGGGCTCTGCATCTTTCTTGGCTGTTATGTAGGTGAATTTTGTAATATTTAATTGTACTTTGTTCATAGGTGTTTGTGTTGCTGGTAGCTGTCAGCCGTACAAGTGAGTGGGATAAATCTAGTGTGGGTAGCTGGCACCATTACAGACTCACAGTTGTACATGATGGCAGTGTATAAGGCAACCCATTTATCATCCAACCTGTTATAATGACTGGGTTCAGTTGTGTATTTTCTCTCTTACTTGCTTTGATTTCATTTCCACTTTTCAAACCACACCCACACGCCCAAATTCCCTGCACAAAGGCGTTCCTCGTGATACACCCTCTCAAGCCGCTTGTTCTGCATTGAAGTGTTTTTTTTCTAACTGGAACTCGTGGACCGTTTGTGATTTGGCCGTATTTTTTAGTGGCGGGGTGTAATTTCCTGAAATTCAGAGGTATGAAAGAAGCCACTGTCAACCGTTCTCTTTCTAGTAAATGAGAACAGGGATAAGATAAAGTACAGCATAATTTAAAGTGCTAGATTGAAATGGGAATTTAGAGACTGTTTACGCTATGTTTGAATGAAGCTTGTTTATTGCACACGGAAGAGATGAAACAATTAACCTAATTTTCAGAAATCTGTAACGCTGACCAGATGGGAGGATTTCAAATGGTTTGGATTTAAGATGGATTTTACTTAACTGATCAGTGAGATGTTCCTCCAAGAGGCTCACATCCCTCTCTCTCTCTCTCTCTCTCTCTCTCTCACACACGCACGCACGCACGCACGCACGCATGCACGCACGCACGCACGCACGCACGCACACACGCACGCACGCACACACACACGCTGTTATGAGGCTGGCTCATCCTGTTGTTTTCATCTCAGGGAACTCCCCATTGTCTCCCTTAAAGCATATTATTTGTATGTGTCACTCTTGTTGACAAAGGAGGTCGATATATGGATATTAATAGCAGACTGTCTTTATGGAAAAGGGAAGAGCGAGGTCTGTGGATTCCACCATCTGCATCAAACAATGCCTCATTCAGCAGCAGCTGGCACAGCCAGCTCAACATAGAAATTTACTGATGTTACAACAGAACATCGTTGGAAATGAGGCGTTTTTTTTGGGGGTTTTTTTTGAACGATTCCTATTAGACACAAGTAGCTGCAGCTGTGAGTGGTTTTGTATTTATGACCGGCAGTAATCTCAGCATGAAAATTAAATAGCAAATACAAAAGCATGATACCTAACATTCTTGAAATATCTCTCAGCTGTTGGTCAACACAGGTGTGCTGATTTTCCCGCACTACTTTTAGTAAAACATCTTAATCAAGCACAAGGGGGTTTTACATTTATACAGACCATGTGTTATAAGCACAAAAAGAGGAAATGGTGTGGTAATAAATGTCTGTGACAAACGCTGCTGAAGCTTGTAAGACTCATCGAAGTTGTGACTCTCTGAAGGTGTAATCGTGGGACTAAGTGTGAGTGAGTCCACATGTGATGTGTGCATGTATGTGTTTGGTTCTGGCTCTCAGTCTTGTAGTTAAAGGGTGTTGCACACCACAGTAAATCCCAGAGGTTGTTAGCACGGCCAGCTGCTAGTGCAGGTCTCCATGTTTCTGTCAGCGAGGTTGTTCACTGCACACTCTTTAACCTCTGATTGAGGAAATCCTCTGACTGTTTGCTCTGCTTGCTGAAATGAAATGTCCCAATGGTTCCGCCGTCTCTCCCACAGGTCCTGTGCACGGACACTTTCCCATGAAGCCTGTGCATGTTTACTGGGGTTTGACAGAAATATAGCTCTTTGATGAACCATAACAGTACCTATGTTTCCGTGCTGGACAAGCTGATAGCTGATGTTTTGAGATAAAAGGGGTTAGTCTCTAATTTAATCCAGAATATTAATGTTGCCAGGAGGAAAATCCGCTAAAATGGTGATTCAAAAATCCAGAGACACTAAAACTCTAAACTGAAGCCAAACCAATCAAATCATTCTTAATTCCCTTCAGTTCATACAAGATCTTTATTGTGCCCATCAGGAGGAAATGGTTTTTTGCAGCAGGGGAGTATTAAAACATAAAACATAAACACAATAAAAATACAATAAGATAACTGAAGACATTAAAACTGTTACACCCGACACAGAAAACAATAAAAGGTTCACGTGATAAAACGGCAACAACAGGAGCGGGGACAAGCTAAAGCGGAACTCAGAGGCGTGTTTATGCTATATTAGAATTAAGAGCATTTACAGATTGGTTAGATAAAATAATAAATCAGTATTGGAAACCTGTGTTTCTGAGCAAATTCCTCAAAGAAAGGATAGTTCAGAGTTGTTGTGATGGCTTTCTGTGTTTCTGTGATTATTCAGCTAAAAATCTCGAAAACAAAGGGAGGGCGGCTGCTCACCAGGGATTTTACTCGCTGCATTGACAGTGTCGCCCAGTTGATTCCTGTTATGCACGTTCAAATTCCTGCACCAACAAATTAGCCAGAAGGTCTGGACTGACTCTGCGATGGATCTGTGAAATAACACAATCAACAATCAACATTTAACCTCCCCAAATCTATCAGTCTCTGTCGCCCTTTCTTGCATTGTGACTAAATTTGTCAATATAAATAATGTTAGTTAGTTAGTTTGTAGCTCTTTCAGGGTGATTGACCATAATAAAAGAGAATCTGGATAACTTTACTGCCTAAAAAGAAAAATTCAATTAACCCAAAAAGTTACGTAGCAGTTACGTAGGTAACTCAACAATTAAAATTCAAAGACAGAGAACCTCCATCACATTAGCAGCAGTCCAGTTTCCCACTGACACCAGTGGAAGGTAACATTTGCAGTGTTTCTATAAGTGCAGTAAAACACTTAAGTGCAAATTTGAGGCATCTTACCTGAGTATTTCGATTTCATGCTCCACCATAACATCCAGAGGGATATTGCACTTCTACTTCACTACATTTATTCGACAGCTACAGACATGTCATAATGCCATTTTGTTACATTTTCAATGCAGGACTTTTGCTTGAACTCAAGTATTTTTATATTGCAGTAGTGCTACTTATACTTCCGGTAAAGGATCTGATTACCTCTTCCACCACTGCTGATTGATATCTGATATGTAGTAAAACAACAATAAGGGCCTGATTCAGCATATTGTCAAACTGATACCCATTTCTCAAATTAACACACACACACACACACGCACACACCTCAAACATCCTTTATAATAAACATATGCAGTTTTCCTGTGCTAGAGAGGATGAGCACTTGTTTTATTCCCTCAGACTATGGGGATTTCTCCAGTTTGATCTGAATAATGCATTTGTTTTTGACCACTGAATGTGACTGTAACTGCCTGACATGATTCCTGCCTTTGTGAAGGAGCTGAGGCCGCGGAGCTGCATCATACTGCCTATTCAATTGTTTACTTAAGGAAGCAAAAAACCCCTGTAAGTCTGTAATGCTGGATTCTCACCTCTGCCTCTGGGCTTTGGCAGGCTGCTTAGTGCTAGGGGTTAATTGTCCGAGCCTGCAGCAGAGCAGAGCTGTGTTATGACGATCTGTATTGTTCCCTAATTTCTTCTCTGGGATTTCCTCTTACCCACTCCCCCCCACCCACCCCTCCTACTGACTGCACAGCTCTCCATCATCCTCCCTGTGTCGAAACGCCTTGCCAAACTCTCTGGCACATGAAAACAATTGTTCTTGTATGTTTGAGGAGACACAACCGGCTCCTCAGACAAGCTTTTCTCCCCCCCCAGGAGCTCGGCTCACGGTCAGGCAGACAGACTTCCTCCTCCTCCTCTTCTTCCTCCTCTTCCTCCTCTTCCTCCTCCTCCTCCTTCTCCTCCTCCTTCTCCTCCTCTTTTCGGAAAAGTGGTCATGTTCAGTAAAATCGGAAGCGAGGTATCTGAGTCTCGGGAGGCAGGAGTGACTCAGAATCATTAATATCTTTGACATGCAGGTGAGCGAGGGGCCATCTCCCCAGCCAGTGACTATTTGAAACATGCTGAAACAGACTGAGAGCAAAAGCTATTAAAATATTACCATGTGCGGGTTTGTTTCTAACAAGAGCTCTGCAGCACAACCACAAAACTCTGAAGATAAGCACTCATCTGGGAATCAGGACGGCGCTCCCAGATGATGTTGAAAAAAAACAAAACACTATATCCTTCCTGTTTCTGCATCATCTATTTTAGTAGACTGAACACGTAGCTGCACAATGAGCAACATGAAGAAGACAAATTTTACGCAGTCAATATTGTTTGAGGTTGACTCTAGAGTGAATTTTATTGTACAATTTAACTTTATTGCTGTAGTGCCGCAATCTAAATCCTAAATCCTCTACACATAACTTTCTATATCAATCTATAATTGTCTTGCTGCTATTTTATCTAGTTTATTTTCAGTATTTAGTCCCACACACTAAAAATTGCCCAATTTTGGGTCAATATAGCAGAAACCAAATACTGTGTTGACTTTACTCAGTACCCACGCGTGGAAAACCACCTAAGACAAGGGTATGTTTTGACCATTGTTTGGGTAGTGTTCTGCCTATCTGGGCTTCTTTTTATTTATCTGGGTTGGGTATAACTCATTCTGGACAGGTCGTGATTCGGGCGGCTCCTACCGAGAAAAAGTTAGGCTATATTCCCGTAAATCTGTCGCTCCGAACAGCATGATTGAGACTGACGGGGCACTGAGTTCAGCTCGACACGCAGTGACCGATAACTGATGACGTCAAAACCAAATGTCATATCAGTTCATCACAACAAAGGCTGCAACTTTTTCTCCTATTCCAGTTATTATTCTGCATCACGTGTTGTCGCTCTGTGATAAAAGACTTGTCAACGCTTACATCTTTTCATATGAGTGAAAGTGTTACATTACATTAAAGATTAAGAGATTTCTTAAAGACTTTGGAAATGAAAAACTGAACTACCTCTCTGGTGACTGGACTTTCTGTCAGTCCAATCTGGCAACCCCTGGTTTTGACCCAGTGTTTTTGTTGTTTTTATATTACTGTTGGGTTATTTACCCAAACTAAAATACACTGTACTGTCGCAAACTGTTTTCATCCAACTCCAGCTCTTGTTAAACATAAATGTCATTATGTGTTTTGGATTAATTCATAATATGTCTATCCTTTGCCATATTGTTTGGTACGTCTAACAAAGTTGTGACAGTTTTAAGGTAAATCTTCAGCTTGCGTTTGGATAAATAACTCAACACTAATATAAAACACTGCGTCAAAAATATCAATGTGTACTGTGTCAGTCGTATACTGACCTAAATTTTTAACTCAGTGATTTTTACTCTGCAGGAGAGAAAGAAGAACAGAGGCAAAAATCATCTCTCTTTGTCACTGTGCTACTTAGGTACATGATTGTTTATATAAAGTCACGGGTGATTTCAGGCGTCATCCATCAAATGACAATGAAATATAGGAGACATTGAAAATAAAGAGAGGTAATAAGTGATCTGCTGCTGTTGTTGTCGATTTTTTTTTTTCTTTCACAAAACAATAGAGCACAGACTATTAAGGTCATTTTTCATCTCAGGTCACAAAGCTGGCTGGAGGAGGTGGAACTGCCGTCTAGCTTCATTTCATCTCCGCTGAAATTCCTCCTGCTCAAAACCTCTGTTGGGATTAAGAGATGTGAGTGTCCGAGGAAGAGGAAAAACTCACCAAAGTGAAGTAGTAAACCTTTGCAGTGGTCCCCCAGGTGGATCCTCGCTTGTCAGACATGTTAAACACATCCACACTGACCTGATTTGCTGCCTTTGGCCCCCACCCCCCCAATCTCTTCTGATGCTCTCTGCCATCAATTTGTTACCTGTCATCTTTGGGGGAAAGGAGTCTCCTTCCGATTTTGTTGAAAACTCACTATTTGGTTCGCTCGCTCCGAAAAAGTATCACCAGAGAGCTGTACATCTGGGTCCCAGTGCCGGATGATGTCAAGACTGGCACTGACCCAAAGCCCGCCGCACAGAGAGTTCCTCAGAAAGGTCGGCCGGGCGTTGTTTTCCCTTCCTGTGCCTCCGTGACATCTTCCTGCCAGAGGGAGCCTCGGGGAGCCATTTGGGAAGGCTCAGGGCCCTGAGCATGGAGAACTCAGCACAGCAAATTCCAATTAGGGCAGGTGGGGGAGGGTGGGAGGCTCAGACCCCCAGCATGCACCTTTAACTGCCTTAAAACTCTCTTTCCATACAGCCTCCCGTGTCACCGGGGAGCCCTACTCTGTCATTTTGAGCATTAAGTTTGTGGTCGGATTCAAAGCGATGCCAGACAGGAACTCGGGCTCAGCTGTCTGTGTGTCTGAGCTGCAATCTGCCTGTTAGACCGATCACTAGAGTGGCTTTTTCAGACTGGATGAGACAGGAAGAAGCCCGCAGAGACTGGGCTGCTTTCGCTGAGCAGCCCGATTTGTCAGATGTTATGAAATTTGTTTCCAGCGGTAAGTGGTCTGAACTGGCTCTGTTCCAAGAGAATATAACAAGAAAAACTCTTTTTTTAAGAGAATAAATACAATTATCCGTCGCGATGACTGCGATAGTAAGAGCCTGGGCCTTGCGATGATTACAAGCCAACAGGGTTTCACTTCTGTGCTCCACCGTGACCTCCGACCTCTCACCCCATCTCTCCCTGTCCACTGGGCCAACAGCAGTGATTTATCCCCCTGACATACCAACAGCTGTGTTGGGGGCTCTCAGCGGAGTGAGGGCTACTATTTGCCGCCGTGACTAATCGATAACAGACTTCAAAAAAAACGCCAATCGTGAGATTTGGGAAAAAAAAAAAAAAAAATACACCAGGCAATGACACCAGTAACCCTAAACCTTTGCTGTGGCTCTGCCGCGCTGTAAACATCTTGGCAACATTACTGGAAACAATGGAAATTTGTGTGTTTGTGTATGTGGGTGTGACACCTTTCCATAAAGCCATAGAGGACATATTATCCCTCTAAATTGGTGATTAGGAGGATCTGGGTTTGCAAATGGAGCTTAAGACGAAGACAGTAGTTTCCCTGAGCTTTTAGTTGTTTAATAGAAATGTCAGTGTTTGAGTTGAGAACAATCATTTTTCCAAAGTGCAGTTGAGCTGCTTGTTTCGTAACAAGAGCGCCCTTTCTCAAATGCCACCCAACCTGAAACACAGGTCTCGAAAGATTTTTTTGTCAAGGAAAAAAAGATATTCTGTTCTGTTTCTACTCTTCATTTCATCAATGATCTCTGCATGTACTCAGTTTTACCTCAGTGCCCCAGTCATTTTAACAAGAGCGACTTCATTTTGTTTGACAGCTTTGTTCATATAACAGGTGTCTTTTCTCTTTCTTATATGACAAACCTCATTTTGTATGAACAGTAATCAGGAAAAAAAAGCAGTTTTATTTTGATAAAATATATTTTATTTAAAACTTTTGAAAAAAAAAAAAAAAAAAAAAAAAAGCACAAAAACTCATAAGTTTCAAAAAAATGCACTGCATCTTTGAAAGGCTTATGCTTAAATTTCTCAGTCAAGTATAAATAGTCTTTTCTCTCTTTTTCTTCCATCGTTTGATCCAGCATGTGTACATCTACGGATGTGTGTGTGTGTTTTTGCGCGCGCGTGTGTGTGTGTGTATGTGTGTGTGCCTTGTAGCGCCAGCTTCGACTCTTCCCTGAGAAAGTCTCTGATTATTTTCAGGTTGCTGATCATTCACCGGTCTTCAGTCAGCGTCTCATTCGCAGTGGGCCCAGTCCTCGCATTTTTAAACAGTCTTTGCCGTCCTTTACCTGGAAAGAAGAAGATGCCTCCGGTCATATAAAGAATCAACAATATTTAATTTCACTGCACCACTGTCTCGCTGTGTGTGTTTTTTTTTTTTTTTTTTGTTCTAGGGAAATAAAACACATAATTCACTTTCATTTGTCTAGAAATGAACAACCCATTTACAACCTCGCTGCCTTTACGGTCTAATTAATTTCTACATGCAAGAGGGAGCTGGGAATTATGTTGTCTTTTACATCAGTGGACTAGGGTTAAGTTGTTCCAGCAGGCTAAAAAAAAAAACAACAGCCATCTGTGTGTGACTGCCTGAATTTACAGCGGGCGCCAAGACATGTGCAGTGCGTAAAAAAGAAAAAGAAAAGAAAAGGAAAGGAAAAACACTTTGACGTACACAGCTCCAGTTAAAGTGACGAGTACATGAAGTGGTCACAAATAAAAGATAAACAGGTCCTGCATCAGAAAAATAAAAGGTCTTACAAAGCCACAACAACAACAACAAAAAGCACAACCCCGTCTGGGCTCAGGGCGGATTGGCCCGTTGCAATTTTCTCTGATGAAATCCGTCCATTTAACACATCAGTTGCATTTAAGACGCACTGGATTTCGAGGCCGTTTGACCATAGAGACGTAGGAACGGCATTTACCCCTTTTCTCTGGTTGCTCAAGCAGAAGGTGCAGATGGTCCGCGGCTGCTTCGCCCCGCTCTCCCCCGGCACATGGACCGCGCCGAGGCACGGCTGTCCATCAGCGCCGCCGTCTCCAATAAGCAGCACGTTGGCCAGATGGGAAATGTAGCTGGATGCCAGGCGAAGAGTTTCGATCTTGGAGAGCTTTCGGTCCACCGGCTCGGTGGGTATGAGAGTCCGAAGCGCCGTGAATGCGGTGTTGACGCTCTGGGTCCTGCCTCTCTCCCTGGCGTTGGCGGCGCTCCTCTGCTTCATGACCACCGCGGAGTCCGCCTCCAGTTTGTGCGAAATCCTCCGGCGCTTCTCGGTGGAGTCGCAGTAACTCTGCTCCGAGCTGCCGTCGCTCTCGCTGCGGTTCTCGTCGTCCTCGGACAGGAGGGCGAAGTCGGAATAGATTAGGTGCGTCGCCACAGGCCGCAGCATGGCAAAAGTCATCATGAGGAGTTACCAGTCCCGGCTCCAAGTCCTCTTGTCAGATTAGTCCGAAAACAAACTCAGGGGCTTTTCCTACATCTCAGAGTGGAGCAAAGGCTGCCGTAAAACCCCCCCCCGGCGAACACTGACGTTTTGTTTTGCTTGTTTGTTTGTTTGCTCTAAAATAAGCTGACCGTGTTTTCATAAGTCACTTTTCACTGGCCTATTTTAGGGATGGACCCGGACTACCTGGTCAGCTGGGCTCTTATAGCTGGATGGGAGGAGCTGCCAGCAGCAAGCTGTCGTTACAGTAGCCGCTCGACGACTGCCGAAAAACAAACAACGAGCTCATCAGAAATATGCTCAAATGCTACCGGTCACACACGCACAGTCATTTTACATAGTACATATAACACTACAGGGATTTTGCTCTCTGGGGCCCCCCAGAAATGTTTACAAAAAACATTGGCATTGGGTTGTTGTTGTTGTTTTTTTTTTTAAGCAATTTACCACCACACTTTTCAAGCAATTACAGATTGTAATTTTATTTTTCAAGTGCTGTAACTTTTGCAGACCGTAGCATTTGCAAGACACAGTATAGCAGTAGGTTATACATGTATTCACAGTGGTGGAAGAAACACACAGATCCTTTGCCTGATTATAAGCAGAAATATGACACTTAAAAATAAATAAATACTCCATGACAAGTAGAAGTCCTGCTTTCATAATCTTACTAAGGTAGACATAGTTCAGTGTTAGCAGCATGTTGGCGTATGAAGAGTAACACTACTCATTTTGCAGAAGAAGACCCCCCAATGAATGGTATGCCATTAAATATTATATTAATAATACTCCTGTGTAAGTAGCATCTCTCTGTTCTAGCTAGTCAAGGTTGAACTAACCTTTTACTACTTTATACACCGCTGGCTAGTTTACTTTGTGACAATGCGTCTTTTTTTTTTAACTAAACCAATGATTTAAAAGAAAAAACAAATCGTAACTATAGCTGTCAAATAAGGGTAGTGGACTAAAAAGCATGATATACACCATAATGGAGGCCCATATAATAATAATATTCGCCACTTAAATGTAGTGAGACAGATCTATTTAGCATAAAATGGAAATACTCGGTCAAATACAAGTACTTGAGTAAATGTACTTACACCACTGCCTGTATGTTCAGGGTGCAGGGAACTCTCCTCTTGTATAAAATGAATGTTTGTAGGCCGGGAGCGTGGATGTACACTTGCAAAATTCAAATGTATACAGATCATACAGAGTCCTTTAATGGCATTTGGGGACCGGAGTTTTCTCTCCAGTTATTTTACGGTTTACTATCTTGTGTTAGTCTGACATGTTTATGGTGCTGCCACCTGCTGAGGTTTGTTTTTGTTGGCTGGTAAACCACACCAATACAGTCGGGACCGAAATAGACCTAAATTGCCCATAAAACGTCAGTCCGCTCAACACCTAAACATAATTGTGCAGGCATTTGGGGAACTTGCGCAGTGGATGTGTACGTAAATTCTGCTTGACTTGCCAGCTCTCAGATTTACAATGGAAAGTGTCAAGTCAAATGCAAGAAGTTCTTTTATTTGAGTATCTTTTTTAGGAAGCCTGACTTAACGTTTGACCATTTATCACTATTTCACAACAGGGCAGCGTTTATACTGTATTTGAGATTGTAAAATCCTACTGTTATGTCCCCAGAGTAAATGCTGCTTTGGGCTCACACTGAAGATCACAGGTCAGGCAGCAGGAGAAAGTTAAGTGAGTAAATAAACACTGACCAGATGATCCTGGAATGGCAAGGATTTATTTGCTTGCCGCCCCGAGTTTAAAAAAAAAACAAAGCGGTGGCAAATGGATGATTTAGTCCCTCAAAGCCACATCGGCAGACACAAGCCTCCTCCAGCCACAGCCGGCAGCACATTCGGCCACTTCAACGTGCCTCAGCTGCGTCAACAGTCAGACATCAGACATCCAAACTGTCACCTGAAGCAGCACTGAGCTCCCAAGAAAGGACATGAACCAACCACAGGAATCGGCAGCGCCAAAGGCCGTGAAAATATTTCAATTAGCTCAAATAAATCGCTCCAGAGATTTAACCTTATAAATTTTAATTAAAAATACTATGAGCTACGAAAGATACACTAACTCATTTTAATTTGTTATGATATGAGATTGTGCAGTAATAAAACGTTAAGTGTCGAACAAACCCCCCTGAACAATCAGCCAACAAATTATGAGGCAAGTCTCAAACACACTCTGTTACCGTATGGTTATTTACATTTACCAGGACCCATGAAGACTCGCTCTGAATTTATTATGTGTCTCTCTGGGGCATGGGAACCAGTGTATGCTCTAAGATGTGTGTGTGTGTGTGTGTGTGTGTGAGAGTGAGCGATCACGTCGACTCGGGACTCAAGACAGAATTTGTAGTGCTCTTTTAACAACTCCCTTATTTCATGGAACTGTGAAATGGTCCTTTTGCTTGTCCGGAAGAAGTGGATCCATTTATCCATAGTGATGAGGCGGCAGCATGTTGGGTTTGCCACCCACTGAGGCCTGTGTTGTTGCGCTTCAGAGATCTCCGAGAACTGCAGCTCTGTCTGAGCCAGAGTGCCAGGTGTGTGAGGGGAAAAAAAAGGTTTTCTATGTCTGCGCTCTTAGATGTTTGGCCGTTCTATGGAAGGTAATGTTAAGTCTGTCGGTCCATCACTTTACAAGATGGATGGTCATGAACGTTTGTGCAGACATTTACTGTCTCCGGAGAATGAAATCAAATGACTTTGGTGAACCCCTGACTTTTCCTTTACTGCCGCCATGAAGTTGACATTTCAGGCTGTTAGTAAAATATCTCGACAGCCGTTGGTTTGATCGCCATGAAAGTTGGTAAAGATATTCATGATGCCCAGAGGATGAATCTGTGTAACTTTGGTGATCCCCTGACTTTTTCTATAGCACCATCAGCTGGTTAAAGTTTTCACTTATCCTTTTAAATATCTCACCTTTTACTGAATGGATTGACACAAAATTAAATACAGACACAAAAGGTGCCCAGAGGATTTTGAGTCAAATGTCTCGCCCTTTACTGTTTAACAGATTGTCTTGAAATTTAGTACGGACATTCCTGTCCTCCGCAGGAGGACTGAATAACAGAGATGGGAACTTTTAATGTCTTTTCCTGGTAATTAAATACACCGTTGAAAAAAAAAAAAAAAAAAAACAGCAAAAAGTAAAATATATGAATTTGGCATAATTATTACATAAGTTCTATTTCATAAAGGTGTGGCTGGGGTACAGTAATATTTATTTTCCATAACACATTAAAATTTGCATTTCAGTGCACAGCCAATCAGGTTGAGACCATTTAGTTCTATAAGGGGGCAGCAGTCACTTTGCTCCTCATCTACTTTTCTGCGGCCCTGCTGAGGAGTGATGGCTCGGCCACTGTCTCACTCACTAATGCGCTGTTGTTCTTTAATTCGAGCAGACAATTTGACGCCCTCCTCCTCTGCCCGACTCTCCTGCTGCTGACCCGTTTGAGTACATGTCAGGGCCAAGAGAGCCAGTTACATCCCTTCATTTGGTGCTATTCTATATTTTTCTTACTGTCAACAAATCCCCTGAAAAACCAACAATGAATAGATCCAGCTAACAAGTATTGCCTGTTTTCACAGATGTAGTTTTTTCCTCTGTGCCGTGCAGCTCCACTGTCGTCGAAAAACTATTAAAAACACATCAATGCGCCACAGTGCCGCACTGGCCGACATGTTCCTTCATTACAATCAACACAGGCTCTGTGGTTTATTTTGAGTGGATCCCACATACATGCTGTTGTAAATACTCACTATAGCATTAAATCTGCGGCTGAAAATAGTCCCTAACATTTACACTGTTTATTCCTGTCTGACTAATGTTTGATAAAAGCTACAGTGCTAAGATTTAGGAAAATTATTTAGCCCTTTTAAAAACGAAATTACAAAAATGTTTCCCTGTTTTAAAGATCTATGTCTTCAGTATGAACACATTGGCCTGGGGCAGAGGGCCACAAACAGGCTGGCAAAAATCAGAAGGTACTGACCGGTAGGGGAAAACATAAATCCATTGGGACTTCAGCAAAACGACTCATCACATACTGTGCTTCAGATTTGTACTGTGGCATGGGGGTTGAGACACCGTTAGATAATCAGGCCTTACCTTCTAAATGTGTTTTTTCCCCAGATCTGTGTTGGAACACAGGGACACGCAGTACCTGTTAGTGACACACGTGTAATCCTCAAGGTGCCGGGTCGCTATTAATAAGCAGCGCTGGTAGAGTGGCGTGTTAACTTGTAGGGGCATCACCCACCTCGCTCACAGGGCAGATCCGTCTAGCTCAATGGTTCCCAAACTTTCGTCTACCCTTGGAAGCCAGACACATTTTACTCATCGCCAGTTTTTCTCTTCTTCCCTGCCAAAGGTCTTTCCAACTTGTACTTTACATACAAGATGGACTTATAAGATGTACTTTGCATACAGTAATTTACATCTCTGAATAAATGTTGTCAACATGAATCTTCTTCTGAAGTCAGCAGAGTGCTTTTAGAGGACAAAGCTGATGGGAAGTACATGATAATATGTTATGCCACGGACAATGCCTTCCAAAAAGTCAGCCTGTCCTTTTATACTTGAGCCCTGTCAAGTTGCATATGTTCACTCATATTGGCACCGCTTTTCCATGCAAGTTTCACTGTACTGAGGGAACCAGATAAATGTTTAAGCAAACAGAGCCTGTTTACAAGTTTGAAGCCTGCCTGAAACAAACCTACTGCTACTATACAACATGTATACTTTGACAGAGCTACATAGAGATGAAGGTTTATGCACACTGCGTCTCTGTGGTGAGGTCATAGGGTGGACACGGCATAGCAAATCTGGCACAAATTACACGCCTGCAGCCACCAGCGGTCAGAGGAAATTCCGGATAGGAAGCTGTGAGAAGTCGTCATTGATTCGAGTACCTAGAACTAAACTCTTTCAAGAGGATTTGGTTCTAATGCCTCCCCAAGTGGAACAAATGGGTGAGCTGGCTAACCAGAGATCATTTTTCAGGGTTATTTTAAATGTAGACAGACTCTACAGGAGAGCATGAATCAGCTTATGTCTTTCTAGCTTTAATATGCCACTGGATCACTTTATAGACCCAGCAATTATAAGAAGACAGAGGGAAAAGCTCTTTCTATCAAAGTTTCTCTCATTATGCTCTACCACGATAGAAAAACTGGTAGATTCGTGTCTTTTAATATGCTCAGGAGTCTAGTAATCTAATCTCCTTACTTTGTGCAGCACTATACAATACAGAGGTGTTACAAGAGCATGTAACGCTGTGTGGGAAATACGATTTCAAAATCGGTTAAAAAAAAAAAAAAAAATTTCAGCCGGGGATGGGATGCTAAAAATAGGGAAATCTGCAAACACAGTGATGTTCAGATAAATTTGGCAAAAAACACAACACTCCAACACATGTACACAAGACAGAACTAATAAAGCTTGTTCAACACAAATAAATACTGTGTCTCAGATGAATGAGGCGCATACGACACAACTCCAAGCTCCAGTGTTTCAAAAATTCACTGTTAAGCGTCCTTTTATACTGAAAGTTAGCTATGTCCCTTCTGCTGCTTCAGTGATTCTAATTGTAAAAATCCACTCATCACAGCCTGTCCTCATCATGCACAAACCAAGATGCTGCTTAGAGCCCAACAGCCTCCTGGGGGGTCTCAAAATAGCATGAAGAAAACAAAAGCTTTGGAAGTACCGTCTGAACAATTTTTACTTTTGGACATAAAAAAAAACCAAAACAAAAACAAATATCAATCAGCTTTGTTTTATATTCTTCAGTCATTAGTCATAGTGATGTTTATTACAACAATTACAAAAATAATCTCCTTAGATTCTTGTGTTGGATTCTGTGTTTTGTTTCAATCTTTTTTTTTTTTGTCCTAATGTTGCAGGAGAGAAACTATGCTGAGCGGAGAAGATCAAACCCGCCAAATCTCATGAAAGATTTTTTTTTTTAAATAGGGAGCAGTCATCACAAGTTAATTTGTTAAGTCATCCCTGAGCAATACAACAGCAAATGGCGACAAAAGTAAATGAGAAGTGACATGGTCCCAATCCACATGTGAAAACTACCGCAAACACTTCCTCTCCTTAGCCCCCTAAATCTCCTTGAGCTGCTTAAATCCTCAAAGATAAAGCGTACACAACCACCCATGGAAACCTCTCCCCAAAGCAACAGGTGCACTATATTTTTCCATACCGGTGTTGCGTGTCAAAAACCCTTTGAGGATATGGTTACTTCCAGACAGTGAGCGGGCCACAGGAAATCTTCTCACACGCGACGATTCAGGGGAGAAATTTAGAGGCCTTTAGGGCTGGTCGGTAAAAGCCGCCCCAGGTCTCCCTTCATTTTCTCGATGGCCACAAAGGGAGATCATCAAGCAGCTCTGAGCTTGCATTGTGAAGGCGGTGACGTCAGAAAGGCCTCGTCTGTGCGCAGTGACTTGTGATGTATAGTTTACCTACGATGTTCTTTAAAACAGAGGCATGGGAATGGTTGTCTGGCTCGATTTAGGAAGCAGGGCCAGTCTCCAGGTCAGTACCCACAACAAACAGGGCGTTATGTAATATACTAATGCATTTACTTGAAACCATTAATATCATTATTGTGCATGTTTAAGGAAGGCAAAAGGCTGCTTTCTATGTAACTTCCTGTGAGCAGAATGCATTTGTACTCATCAGGGACAACAGTATGAAGAGTAGGCCATCAGTCAGGTTGTTTTTTTGCAAATTTTGTGAGATGATTTCATCTGATTCAAGGACGTGAGAGGAGCTTTGGTTTAGATGGGTTTCATATGAACTGAGCTGTACGATGAAGGTGTGAATGTGCTTCCCACGTCTCCTCTTTCTTCGGCAGAAGTAAGAAATGAGTAAGCAAGACTAACGATGATGATGATGATGAAGTAGGGGCAAACTCAGCATGACTCAACAACATCTTGACATCAGATGCTGGCAGTCTGCTGTTCTCATTACATCGGACTCATTCTACAAACCATCTGGTCTATAGGCTCCTTTTCTATTACCTCGTCTTCTTGTGCCCTCTGAAACGTCACAGTCAAATTTGACCGTGCATGAATGAAGTGGTGTGACACCAGAAGCACTGACATTTCACAAAGTTTGGATAAAAAAAAATAAAATACTGTATTTTGTTGTGACATTTGGTGCAGTCCTACTCAATCATTAGTACTGATACATGTAACAGTTACAGTCGGGTTTTTCTTTTATGAAAAGATTTATCACACAATGCACATTCGGTTCCTCCTCGTACTATGCTGCTGAAGAGCAGCTCCGCGCCATTTGATTTCTAAAATTAACACGAGAGCTACAAAGAGAGACTGACTACGGGGACGTTTTGATATAATTCCGGACTAAAATAACTTGAATGTGAAACAACTTGCATTTAAATCTTTCCCAGCAGGAGGAGCTCAAAAGGTGCACCTGAAGGAAAGGCTGCCGAGGAAGACATTTTGACGTGTCACAGCAGGAAAAGCACAGGGGTAGATCATAAAATGAACGAAGGCTGAATTCCTTTCACCGGCTCCAGATTCAGGGTCCTGGGCTGCGTCTGAAGTCACCCCCTTGTTCACTCAGTCACTACTCCCAGTGCGATGCATTGCACTGTGGGATTGTTAGCAGAAAGTAGTGTACGTGCTGTTGACATCATTTTGTTTGTTCCATTGTGTGGTTTTTGAGAGCAACATATAGCCATTAAATTTACACACTCAGAATTCAGACACTTGAATAGTGATTTCAGAGACATGCCATCTTCACATCATATCCTCATCTCATCGGGCTGATTGTAAATTTCCAGGTTCCATATCTTTCATTTTCTTTTTATTTATGGTGCGTATGTTGTTTGACACACACTTCTATACCGCAGGTCTGATACAGCAATGATCATCGAATGACATTCACAGCAGATGATGTCTGCCTCGAGCTGCAGCTAGACCAATCAAAGTCTGCATCCTTGAACTTTCACTCAGTAACAGGAGTTATAGAGGGCAGCACTGAAAGCTAGACCGTTTACCGCTCATTAAGCTTTGTCTTCCTACAGAACGATTCCAAGTATTAAACGTTTTCTTTGTGTTAAGCTTCATCACGGATGTATTTTTGATTAATAGCACAGCTGACAGAGACGCTTAAATAAGCAACGTCACTTTAGAGTGTATCATCTTCGGAACCACAGACAGCCGAGGTTAAGGAGCTCTTAAGGGCGTGTGCGCACGCGCTCGCTCTTCACGTTCGTAGAAATGCTTTTAGAAGACCCGCCCAACTACTAAGTATGGATCGTTATCAGGAAACAGGGCCCCGGACTGTAATCTAGAGCAGTTTAGTTGGGAAAACCCTTCACGTCAGCGTCTGAGTTGTAACTCAACATTCTAGTTTTTGTGAAATTCTGACGGCAACCACTTTAGTGACACCTGTGCATTTCCCACTTTGTCCAGCAGACATTCCAGTCCAGTCCAGTCAAACTGTCTGCTGTGAAAAAGGCATCGAAATTTGCAACCATCTTTGCTGTGAAGTGTCACTCACCGTCACTGTGTCCTCTCAGTAAAGGAAATTCTACATTATGTGCACAAAAAAAAAAAGTCAACAATCACTGTCGTAGAAACTTCCTCATCCTCAAGAGCGTAACTGCAGGAAACTGAATACTTATAATAACTTAATACATTCATTTTTATGTGGTAGTGCAACTGGTGTTTGAGGGTTAAAGCTATTAAATGACAGACATGTGTAACTTACAAAAAGACACATTTAAAAACACACACCCCACATGGCAATGAAATTACATTTCATCGCCATGTGTTTATCTGAAGAATTACATTTCCCCCTGCTGGTAATTCCTTTGCTTTGCAGTCACCAGCGGCAACAGAAGAGACATAACTTTGTGTGTGAGCCACCTGAGCCAAGTCAAAAAAAAAAAAAAGAAAAGAAAAAAAATTTGCAAAATCAAACAAAGAAAGAAACCAAAAAATAAAAAAAACCTCCAAGCTGCCTCCGCGTCACCGCAGATCAGGCGTTGAAGCCCCCAGGTAAGTGCTAAGGTCTGAGATGTTTGATTTGATGATCTTGGCTGGAATGGTCGGCAGGTTCAGCCTCTGGTACGCGGCGAACCTGTGACAGCCTCCAAAAGAGTAGTAGTAATTTCCCCCCTCTCTACCTTTGATCCAGAGCACGTCGATGGGAGGCACAATGCTGATGTCTGATGTCTCCTGGAAGGAAAGAAAACACTGTCAGTTGCTTCATGCAGCCGTTGTGGAGCAGAAGTTATGAAAGTATGAGCGATGAAGTGTTGGGGGAAAAAAAGTCTCATCTTTTTTTATTTATACTGGCATATTACAAAAAATGACACAATATACTATAATGACTAGAGGGAAACTACGTAAGTATGAATTATACTAATAATTATTAACATGCCAAAGCTCAAAAAAATTATACAAAGACTTTTTTAATGATGGTTTTAATGTGCATGAATCGCAGCGAGGGGGTGCTTGAAGGTCCGTAATCGTACACCTGGCAACACTGGGCATGTCCAAGTTCAGTCTAAAGTCAGCTGAGACAAGTGCAAGACAAGCTGTCACGAGCAACTCGTAAAATGAACCTTTAAAGTCTCTCAGGTTTCTGACTAGTGACCAGTTGAGACACAGCATTTGAACATTTTACTTTCAAAGCTGTGTTAATATTAGTTTAACACAACTGAGTCTAACAAACTAAGCACGTTTACAAGTACTGTATCTAAGAACAATTTTGAGGTACTTTTTCCATTTTCTGCTAATCTAAACCTCTACTCCACTACATTTCCAAGTGTAATATTGTCTTTTTTACTCCACTACATTTATTTGACACATTAAGTTACTGCCTACTTTGCAGATTCAGATTAATCACACAAAACATAATCAATAAGGTGTGATGTGCTATTATAGATCAAAATAAGACGTCACAAGCTACCCAGCAGTATATGAAGTAGTTAATATTGGCCCCATCATTGCAGCAATGAAGTGATGTTCACATGAATGCATCACTATTTCTAATCCAATAATGTGATACACATCATTCTGATATGGGCCATTGTGCATAATCAGTACTTTTACTTTTGGTACTATAAGTATATTTAATATTTATTATATATTTAATGATTATACCTCTGTACTTTTACTGAAGTACATATTAAATGCAGAACTTTCACTTGTACCTGAGTATTTCTACACTGTGGTATTGCTACTTTTAGTGAAGGAAAATATCTGAGTACTTCTTCCACCACTGGCCACAGCCTATCCTTAACATTCACAGGGTTGTCCTCAGCAGTGGCAAATTAAAAAAAAGCACCCAGTTCCTTTACTTAAGGTACATAAGTATTATCAGTAAAATGTGATGCGTCAGAGTGTAAACAGCATTTTCCTGTTGTAGCTGCCTGAGGTGGAGCAGGCTTTAACTGCCTTATATAAAGTCTGGTAATTTAGTCTGCTGCCCCCCCCAAAGGGTCGCAAGATAAATCTGAGGGGCTTGTGAGATGATTAATTAAAGAGGAAAGAAAGCCTACACAAATTTGCTGTCATCTTTTTCTGAATCTTTCCATAATCTTTGCTTTTTGTGAAATATCGGACACTTTGACATCTTTGGCCTCAAACAATTATCTAACTGAAACCATGTGAGAGGTTCAGAGGAGCTCACCCTCTGGTGGAACTGCTAACAAACCCGTGACAAAGGGCCCCACGTATACACTTTATTGTTTCATTGTAAGGAGTTTTGTATTGAGATTTATAAGGTCATGATGTTTTCTAATGTAAAATCTTGAATTAAAAAGTAACCGAGGTTGTCAGACAAATATGGTGGAGTAAAAAGTATAATATATGCCCCTGAAATGTGGTGGAGCATAAGGATAAAGTAACATAAAATGGAAATACTGAAATAAAAGTACAAGTATCTCAAAACTGCCCTTAGGTAGGGTACTTGAGTAGATGTATTTGGTTACTTTCCACCACTGGTGTTCAGACGCACGTCTGCAGATAAAACAACAGTGACTTTACCTTTATTGTGTTCATCAGACTTTGGACCTTCAGCTCGTCCAGTACCGGAGGGATCGGCCTGATGAGGACGCTTATCGGGACGCTGTGAACCTCCTCCACCGTGTCCGAGTGGATCGACCGGCCGTCGCGGTCTTCAGCGTCCGCCGCGCCAGACTCAGCGGACGCCGCCGACATGTTTCTACGGCATGAAACCGACAGCGGCGTCACCCGAGTTTTGGTGCCGAGCCGCAACCGGAACATTTAACTGCCGACTGCGGTGATGTGTGTGCGTCTCTTCACTTCCTGGATGGCGGTTTCTTTGCGGAGTGCGTCATATCTTTAATGGGCGGTTTTCATTGGTCTGCCGCGCTGTCAGTCACTCGTGTTCAACGCCCCCTCCCCGGTCTGTCTGAACTAACCTACATTTGACATTCAAAGGACCGGATTACTTGCAACTATGGAGTCCAAAACACTAATTTTAAATAAATAAATAAATAAATAATCATATTGATAAACCTTGTGAATTGATGCAAATGTTCATTATTATCATCAAATCATTCCTATAAAATGTTATTGGATAGTTCATTTTTATAACAACTGAATTTTATTGGATATCATTTTTATTTCAATTTCAAAATGCCCTTTTTTCAAGTCTTTTTTATTTCGTGTCACTTTTTATGTCAATATGTCCAATCTTATTTTGTAATTTCACTTTTTATGTCATGCTCTCACCATTTATTCCATAAGGTCACTTTTCATAACGTCATCTAAAGTAAAAAGTTTTTGTTTTAGTAGTATTTATCATAAATGTTGTTAGACTGGTCTTTGCCGTCGTATTAAGATACAGTAGGATAATACCTGGCCTACAACACACTGCTGTGAATGAGATGGCTGCCCAAGTCACTATTACATTTATTCAGGTTCACACACACTGTCTGTGCCACTTAAACTAGATTAACCGATTGTTAACCACATGGTCCAGTGGGAACAACTTGTGAACACAATCACCTTTTAAGTTGATATGGTGGACTTTTACAAAACTTAACTTTTATTTACACATGCGGCAGTTACGAAGCAACGTTATCATTCGTTTGGAGTTTTGTTTCTGGCCACTTGATGAATATAAGTCCAATATATACTCTCTTTTAGCTCTGTTTTTGGTCTCTACCAAACCATGAGGGAAATTAGTGGCTAAATGTTCACCATTTATCCTCTAACATGGCTAGATTAACCTCCTTGGTGGCCCTGGGGAATACATTTGTCGTTGGTACCCTGTTGACCCCAAATATTCATTGGTAGTTCCATTATTTCCACAGGCACCCGGACACCAACATGCACTCTGGAGTACTCCATTAGCTGACTGACAGAAAATTATCTGGCGACGATCTTGATAACTGATAAATAGTTTAATTAATTTTTAAGCATTATTATTATTCTAAAATATGAACATTTGCTGGGGTTTTTTTGTACCAGTTTTCTGTGGTAGCATACTCAACATTCTTGGGTTTTTGACTGTTGGTCAGGGGGGAAAAAAGCAATTTGAACACGTTAGCTTGATAATAATAATAATTATGGACATTTTCTCTGTATTCTGGTATTTTATATAGTGAACAATCAATCGATGGTTTAGAAAATGATTGGCATATCTATTGATAATGAAAATAATTGTTAGTTGTAGCCTTACAGTAATCTTGTGATGGAATAATACGACGTTGCTGGAGGTATTAATTATTTGACAAACAGAATAATGGAAGCAATATGATCAAAAATACAACCTTACAACAAATAAGCAACAAATATAAACTAAAACTGGAATTTGAGTCCCTCTACAAAACCGGGCCATGAGATGGAGAATGGAGGACCAATGTTCTGACATATTTGCGATTAATCAGATTATGTAGACCCAAATTAAATGGAGTAAACCTGGGTTTTTTGGGGTCCCTAAAAGTTTTCAACCCATATCTGTTGCTGACATCGGCTTTACTTCCTCATGGTTTGGGGTCCCACAGATCCCACTGCTGTATGTATAGAAATAATAATAGTAATTGAAAAATTAAGGATTCCTTCCTCTTTATATGCTGTGTTGGTTTCATCGGACCTAATTAAAACCCAGTACGAAGAAAGGTATTGACGTGGTAATCCTTCGCTTTGTCACAAACTGGAATTGCACATTCGATGAAGGTGACAAGATAACAAAATTACCATAAAGCATTGTTATGACACCAAATAGGGAAACATCTTACATTTTAAATGTAATATGGGCTATGCATGAATCAATATATAACAAATATGTATTTCTTTTGTTTGCAGGAGAGGCATTCATATACAAAGAAACGTTCAGTTATCCTACATGGTGGCATTATATGTTTGAGGTCAATTTGACCCAAGTTAGACCTCTTAAGAGCAAACTGTTATAAAACTCCAGGGACAGAAACCCAAATCGACTTATTTGGATCTTGAAGGGATAGAGCTGTGTAAACACCAAACATCAAAAAATAACACCACACACAGATACGGAGCATATGAAAATCGTTCCTCTTTTAACAACATTTTACAGCTGGAGTCTCTGAGACCCCAAACAGAGGAAATGCTTCATTTCCTGTAGCTGACCTCCGAAATATGTAATAAAAATTGTGTCAATAAGCAGTTCTTAGGAGAAGTCATGAAGTATCAAGCTGATGAAACAATGTTAAGAGTTTTCTAAACTGTCCAACACAACATTAAGGTTAACCCGTACTGATTTTCAGCACGTAAACAGGCCTGCATTGGCGGTGGCATGTGGAGTATTTCATGGCATGTACTTGCAGTAAACACAAACTTTACCCCTGTTGTAAGGTAGCGTATTCATTTCATGGCCAAACTGTTTCTCATTAAAATTCACTCCAGCAATTAGTTATGGAGTTGAAAAGAGTCGCTAGAAAGCGCAGGCTCCTTTGATGACAATGGTTTTTTTAATAAAGTCATTGTTTTGTACCCTTGACTGTTGCATGATGTAGGCTTCCTCCTTCAAAGTGCACTACTTGGTGATATGGTATTTTTTGCAGGAATTTCAAAGAGCCAGCCAGGTTGCTGTGGTTATAAAAGGGACGTCTGGGCTCAGAGCTTTGCACAGGTAAGTGGAAAGCTTCAAAGATCTGTGGCAGTGGAGTGGAAACAGAACTATTGTTGTTTTCTCCAACCCACAGCTAAAGCATCTTCTAATGAGGCAATTAAAAATGATTTCTTGGACAGGAGAGGCAGGCCGTTATATTGAATTATTACAAATACTTTGAACTACAATGGCAACACCTTTTATGTTGATTAATTGGTCACACAGGGATCAGTTAAAACATGAAGGGGGTTTATATATAGTATGTAATCATTTACATTGGTAGCAGTACATTATATACCCTTTGTAGAATAAAACTGAACAAAATATATCGTGTAATTTAGGTGCTGCAGTGAACATCGTCAGCTTTTTCGCCTCTCAAGTGATATAGCTCACTGCCCCATCAGACAGCTGGCAGGTAAGTATATTGATAGTTCTTCAGCAACAGCAACAATCTGTTTACGGCTTCGCCCAAAGAAGCTTTGCTTTTAAGGCCTCCTTACCTTTTCTACTGTTTTATTTCCCTCAAAAGAGCAATTTAGCTGACACCACGATGGTGTAAAAACAACTGAAAACTCCAATTAGGCTGTAATGCGTTGACACGGAATGTGCAGCTGGCTTCGTGACTGGGTGTTTTCTGTATGAATAACTACAGTATAGTAAATATGGATGGCGACATACCCCCCCCCCCCCGGGCATTCACTGCTTTGTGCGGTGTCAGACTCGAGTCGCTGCTTTGGCTGTCAATCAAAAGCTACTTCATCACGCGCCAAAAGGAACCGGCGTCACCTGAAGAGAGGAGACCCCTGTCAGTCAAAGCACCGAGACATGCAAATCGTCCCCCGGTGCCGAGGTGTGCTCGGAGTCCCGCCACGCTCTGCGCGGCCCTCCGCTGTCGCAGCGGGTCCCGCATTTTCCAGTCGCTAACGTATCTCAATTACTCAGATTGAGTTAGTCACACAGGTACAGCGGCGGGTCACGGAAGAACAGTTCCCACATAATGATTTGCTGTTAATATTAGATTTCAGTCCCCGTGGGATTGTCACACTTAGAGCAGCTGGAGAAAATTACCTGCCAGCTTTCCGATGGGGAAGTGAGCTATATTTATTTATACCTTCTCTCTTTTTTTTTTTTTTTTTTGTAGCCTACGCGTTGACACGCTTTTAAAGTGATAATTATTCCGACGGCGAGTTCCGGTCCTCAATCTAAGGCTTTGTGATGGATAAATGCCTCTGAAATCATGGCACGGTTAAGCAACAGCGGACGCTGCCGTGTTTTGCGGCTGAATGTGCGACTGATTTGTTCGGCGACGTTGATTACTCACCGGTGGCTCTCGCCGCTTAAAACCTATGAAATGATTTTTTTTTTCCTCTAGTGCGGCGTTTTAATGATATTCCTTGCCTTGAAACGAATTTGCTCTCCCAACCCCATCCTGAGAGAGAGAACAAGTGGCGCTTCGGGGTGAGGTTATTCAGGTGTGGATAAAGCAGTAGTCTTCCTTTCCATTTACGCTTTGTTCATTTCATTAACTTTACCCCCCCCCCCCGAACAGAAGCAGAATAACATTTGTTATCAACATAAAAAGGCACAAAAGCATTGTTAAGATTATCTTATTTGTCTCCGAAACAAATGATAGAAAACCTCATATCTGTGATTCCTTTGCCATCCTTGTTTCCGCATGTATTGCATATGAAGGGAAAAAGAATCTATTTAAAGAGTGCCCTCTTTGACTTTTCCCTGAGTGCCGATGACAAGTTGGATGTCTTAGATGCATGAAAATGTGATTTTGACATGACTTCAAAAAGAGAAGCATACGGATGAGGTGGACCCTCTGCCAACAGAGAGACGGGGGAAACAGATGGGCTTTACACAAACAGCACAAACATCAAGAACGCTGAGTTAAAGAGCTTGGCAGTCTCACTTGATGAAAACAGTGAGGAATGGAGGCGCTTTTAATGAGCATCTCTCCTGTGATGCAGAATGTGAAAAAGACAAACTGTTAGCTCTTAAAGGGGCAGTTTGCGGCTGGTCGGCCCTGACTGGCTGAACCGGGTGGTCTCACCAACCCCTTTTTGCGGGGTGACTCCGGGCTAGCGTGCACGCGGACTGGTGGCGACGCACGCGGGGACTGTCTGGATGTGGACCGAGGCAGTGCTCGGGGCGGGATCGGCCGACCCTCCTCCGGTTGAACCGATGGCACCCGGCGTCAACAAAGAAAAGCCCGCTTGCTGCCGTTGACCTGTTTACGCTGACGGCTGGCGGCCGGCCAACAGATGGCGCCAGATGTGTGAGAGGCGGGTCAGGGCCAGGGCCGGCACCGGCCGAGGAGTGCTGAGACGAGTCCCGATGGTTTCTGTAATTACAGAGCTGACATATTGTTTTCTGTGTCACCTGTGAGAAAGCGAGAGACACCAGTTGCAGCTGGAAAACGCCTTTAGTTGCAATTATCAAAATCGACAGACGATTATTTTCATCGCCTGTTGTTTGGTCTGTAAATACCAATGGTAAACAATGCCCATCACACTTTTCTGAAACCCATTGTGACCTCTTCACTTTAGTCCGACCAACAGTCCAAAACACAAAGATATTCAATCTTTAGGGCTGTCTCTAACGATTATTTTCTCAATCAATCAATTAATCAATCGTCCCATCTGCAATACGTCTTAAAAAAAATGGAGGAAGATGTCCACAGCTTTCCAAAACTCAAATCGCTTGTTTTGTCTGACAATCAGTCCAAACCCCAAAGATGTTCGGTTTTGCGCTGATATAAAGCGGAACGGCAGGAAATCGTCCCAGTTGAGAAGCTGAAACCATCTGGTGTTTGGCAAATTTGTTAGAAAAAAAGAAAAACGATTTCAATGATTAATTGGTTTTCACAACAGTCGCTGATCATTTTTTCTGTCACTTGACTAATCAGTTACCTGACTAATCGTTTCAGCTTCAAAATGTCGTTTTCTCTGACGTGTCCGAGAAAAAGACGGAGACACCAGTTGCAACGAAAACGCGTTCCCTCGTCGTCTCACCGGTTAATATGACTTGTAAATTGAATAATGACTGTTTTCTGGTGACAATCAAATGTGTTTCACCCTGCTTTTGTGTGTGTGTGTGTGTGTGTGTGTGTGTGTTTGTGTGTGTGTGTGTGTGTGTGTGTGTGTGTGTGTTGTGCGATAGCCCTGTTTCTGCTGCTGTCGGCGCCTGGAGTGACCCTGGGGTGACCCTGGGGTGACCCTGGGGTGACCCCCCCTCACCCCATCCGGGGGCAGTTATATTATCTCTCAGGCAGTCACTCAGAAGACGAAGGCACTCTCAGGTCAGTATCTCTGAGGTCTGTGTGTAGCTCACTCAATTTTAATGGCTGTTTCCAGTCATTTACCTGATGTGCTCTCTCTCTCTCTCTCTCTCTCTCTCTCTCTCTGTGTGTGTGTGTGTGTGTGTGTGTCTCGGGGTGGGAGGCGACGGCTGCGTGCCGTGCTGTGGAGGGGCGTTGCAGGGATATGTATGCAGGGTCACGGTCTCCCTACCTGCCTCCCGGTGCTGATCACTCACAGCCGCTGTTGTTACACACACACACACGCACGCACGCACACACACACACACACGCACACACACACACACACACACTCACACAGCACACCCGCGGGTCATGTAATTGGATTCCATGGGTCCCCATTTTACAGTCCATTGCAATGTAGCCTAATGAAACCAGTTATTTACTTTCATCATAAAATCCGATAAGGGGCAACATCTGCCGGGGTAAAGTTTTGACCGAGTGCCGCAGCTGAATGCTGATGCGCGGTCCGGCCACAGTCCCGATCTGCGGCACTGCGCGCACAAGAAGCAACACTTGGTTCGCGGACCTGTCACTTGACTCTCACGAGAGGCAGCGTGTGCAAACAGATGTGACGGATTATGTAGTTATTTGTTTACCTTTCAGCGACATGAGCGGGCGCAGGAGCAGCAGCGATGGAAAAAAGCGCGGCTCGCGTCTCGTTGCTGGGGTCCCCGCTCTGGCTCTGCCGCGCTCCGCCTGCTGTCTCATTATACCGCCGCTGTGCTGCTGGAGGACACCGAAGGACACAAGCGATTGAATTCGCGTGTTGTATATTCCCTGGAAACCAATCAAGAAAAGCCCCGGAATAATAATCCCCGTTCGCTGTCATGATTCATTTTTATTTTGGTTCCATGTTTTTCTCTGGCTTTTTTTTTTTTTTTTTTTTTTGAGTCACTCAGAAAGAGCAGTTCCAGCATGAAATCAATGTTCCATTAAAATTTAATGACCAGGAAGGGCTTAATGGCGGTGGAACAGATGCCCCCGCCTTTGATAACGCCGACGTCTCGGGAGCTCTCGCTCGAAAGCCGCACCGGCGTTGCCGGGTCGTCTCGGCGGCTCCCGTTCTCGGCCGCCGTGAGCGGACAAGAGGACGCTGGCGTCCCCTGTGCCCCGCGCGCGGCGGAATTAAAAGTTTGTAAGCTGACAGCAAAACTCCCCCCCCCCCTCCCGAAATCATCCGCGAACACCGACGGTGGAGGCTGCAGCTGGTGGCGCATGGCCATAACTGTAATCACCCACTGTGTTAATGTTGACTAAAGGGCTGTTGCAAACGCATACACCAGACTCGCTCCGTACAGATATAAATGATGAGGAAAGGGCGTAAACAGAAGATTGAATGAACAGGTCGGTTTGTCCAGAAACATCTGCACTGTGCGCGCGCGCGCGCGTGTGTGTGTGTGTGTGTGTGTGTGTGTGTGTGTGTGTGTGTGAGAGAGAGAGATAGTGATGAAATAATGAAAAAAAAAACACCCATTTTTTTTTTACCTCTTAATAAAATCAAATGTGCCTGTTTTCAAAGAAATCAGAGTGGACTTGCAGGTTCCTTGTGCTATTGTTTTTATTAACGTTATCATTGCTATTGTTGTCATCATTATTAATTGTAGCAGAACAAGATAAATCAAAACACCCCTTTAGCAATCATGGCTTAAGTTTCTTCATACTCAGCTGGAACAGAGAGAGAGAAAAACAGACCGAAAGAGGAAGAGAGAGAGTGAGTGAGAAAGAAAGTGGAAAATCTTAATCAGTTTTTTTTTTTTTTTTTTTTTTTCTCTTTGAGGACCATATGGAAGGTTTCAAGCAGCCAACCATATGTTGAAGGCTTTTGTCATGGAAATCGTACTTTTTGGCACTTTTTCATTGCGCAGCCAAGCCGGGCACATAAATAAAAGAAAACAAGAACAGAGAAATCATACAGAACATGATCAAATCTTTGAGAATACACAGAGTTTGAAGTTTTTGTTTGTAACTTACAACAGATAGCTTTTTAATCAAAACACTCCCTGATTCACATGGCCACCCAGACTGCAATTGGTACCTGTATTTGTCTTTTTTTTTTTTTTTTTTTTAAATAAAAAAACATGAATAGAAAAAGGAGCAATTAAATGTCTACATGCATTGTCATATTATTGCTGTGATATATTTACAAATATATTTACAAAAAATGATCAAAGAGGAACAATGTTTCCCTACGTCTAAATCCAGAAGTTTAGGATTAAACTGTGCCTCCTTCTCCGTAGTCAGTATTTTCTCTGCGGTGGATCTGTGATACTGTTTTGGATGACGAGCCGACGTTACATTTCCAGCTGCAGCTGTTTTCAACGACCTCAGTACTTTCATCTGCCTCATTAAAACACAGTCCCCAGATTTTGGAGGTCCATTCTATTCCTGTCCCACATTAAGAAATGTAAAACATATTTAAAAAAATAAATAATAATAATAATAATCTATAGAAAGTGACCATTTCGTCGTTGGTTCAAAAACACAGCAACGTGCCAACGTGAGTGTCAGGAGACAGGTGGTTTGGATGCTCTCGTGCAGAGATTCAGCTGTAGCACTTAGACGACCATTGACGAGATGATGGCGAAACAGGGAGGAGAAGACAGACAAGCAGAGCCGGAACCCCTCTTTTTCTGTCTTTTCTCCTCAGTTGTGTGTTTTGTTTTTTCTTTTTTGGGGGGGGGCGGGGGGGCTCAGCACTACTGCGTTCGCACCGTCCTTTTGGAATATGCAAATGGCTGACGGTGCATTTGCCTGCTGGTGCTCGACCTTCCCCTTGGAGGTCGCTCGCCGACTCAATTACGCTCCCTATCTGCAGTCTGTCTGCAAACACCTGTTATCCTCCCACACTCCGCCACCCTCCGCCGGTCCCACTTCAGCACATCTCCTCCTCGCCACGTCTGTTCGGAGGCAATTGGGGACGGGATGAGGGCGGCCGGCGGGGAGGGGAGGGCGAGGGGACCAATGGCGGGGGAGTTAGGAGTGCGCGGCGGCCTGTCGCTTTACCTCGGCGGTCTCGAAAACTTTCCCTGCCGGGGCAGTTCACGTCCGAATCGTTTCCATTAGTGCTGGTTAGAGATCTATACAGCCGTCCTCACGTAATCTCAGCGGGGTTCTCTCCGGTGACACCTCAGAGACTTGCTCAGCTGTTTTAAATGGAAAAATCTGGGAGCAGTGGTGACTTTGGCTTTAACTATATTTAAACGCTTTATTATGTCAGTGACCTAAAAGAGAATTATTGTAATCCTGTTGTGTAATATGTAACCTTCTAACATTTCAGTCATATCGTGCCTCCCCCCTTCAGCTGCCAGAAGAGATTTTTTTTTTTTTTTTTACCTGGTTGCTCTTTAAAACAAAAGAGACAGTTAAAATAAGAATAATAAAAAAGAAACTATCAAGGAACAGCAGCTTTCACCTGCAGCAGTGTTGGACTCGCTGTATAAAGGACCGAGTGTTGCTCATAGTCACCGCATCCCTATCGTTATTGCTTTTGCATTTTTTTGAAAACCTCGGTGGTAAAAATAAATTCAGGCGGGATCCAGGTACACCTAAATTATTCGACTCTCTCTAATCTTAACAAACGGATGTTGTTACATTTTCATGGCGACATCTACATGCGCATCAAGTCAGCCATTTCCGGGAATCACTTATTGCCTGAGATCTGAGGACAAAAAGGGCCAAACCTCCTGTCGCGGGGGGAGGGGAGGGAGGGGGGGGGGGGACTTTTGGGAAACAGCAAGCTGGAGAATGTTTTAGAGTTTCATTGTCATTTTTTCTTTTTATTGCCCTAAATCGACTGAAAACAGGACAGCTGTGATTGTTATACATGTCAATTGCTGTGTCAGTAAAGTTATTGCCACGAAAACAAAAGTAATTCTGCATTCCTTTGTATGAAGTCTTCTAGCACTGGTACTGTACATTGTTCCTCTTTAAAAAACTAAGTCCCGCGGACTCTCTACAGTTTTCATGCATATAAACATTTTCTTTGAAGATCAGCAGCATCTTACAAGGTCAATGGATGTTCAATTATAAACAATAAATAAATACATGATAATTAACAAATTAGCAAGTCTTCAATAAATACACAAAATAAGGTAAATAAATAAATAAATAGATAGATAAATAGGTAGATAAATAAAGTATTTACATGATAAATAGATGGTATGCATCTAAACCATGGGCGGAGCTTTGAGCGACATATAAAACAGACAAACAGAATAATTTGACTGTCACTTTGTAACTGAGGGTGTGTGAGTCCATACCTTCACTCTGAGGTAACACTGGCGGCGGGGGAGCACCTCAAACACTGGGCGAAGATTGCTTGTTAAGACTGTACGATGCACCACAAAGGCAGCAGAGTTTATGCAAGCCACCATGGTGGAGGAAGAACAACGAGAGTTTCCATTGCTATAGACAAGTCAACCGCACATGGCACTTATAAGGACAGATCATTTGGTCTGGCTCTCAGCGCTTTTGTCCAAGTCTGTACATCAGGGTGAGACTATGAATTTGATCGAACGTAGTGTGTGATAACCTGTTCAACAGGCCGGTTAAACGTTTTAAAATCACTGCTCTTGGAGAATTAAACTGACTGACCTATGGCCTATGATCTTGAGTAGCTTATCTAAATCATCTTTTTTTTTCTTTTTTTTTTGAATACCCACAGTTACAAAGATGCTTTTGATCAACAAGGGATAATAAGCACAAAAAAATAACTTTAGAAAAATCAAATACAAAAATAACATCCGTTGAATTGAAACATTGGTGTGGAAAAAGGGGTTTTGTCTTTTTACCTTTTAAAATGATCTCCCTTTTTTGCAAATACTGTCATAGTTCACATTTTCATAAAAAGTTCATGTTGGCAGTTGCAAAAGAATTCAATTCTTAGCAAATAAAAAGCAGCATAAAAATACAAGAGGTCATTTTGTCTCTAAAAAACAAAAGAACACTGTTAGTCCTTTTTTATGTTTTTTTTCCATTTTCTCATTACTATTTGCTATAAAATATCAGGAATCTAAATATTATTACTATTGATATCAATATCATTATAGTCATTGATAAAAATTCACATGCCAGGCCTCATATATAATTGTGTGTGTAAGTGTGCGTGTGTGTGTGTGTGTGTGTGTGTTTATGTGTGTGTCCACACATGCGTACATGAATGTGTTTGCGTGCGCGTCTGTGTGTGCATTCATGTCTGTGTGAGAGTGCGTGTGTGTGTTTGCATGTGCCCACATCCATGCGAGCACATGTTGCTTAATTGTGTACAACTATCATCTACAGTCTCTATTTGGGGGAAGGTTGTTTGATTGTATGTTTCTGTGGACGATTAGCTACTGTGCAGGGAAAAAATCCAGCATCTTTTGAAATTGTCTTTGCCATAATCATTAGAGTTTCTTCACGTAATCTCAGTGAAAATATTGCTTTCTAAAAAAAGGGAAGAAAAAAGGCATGGAGGGCAGAGTGAACAGGGTTATTGGTGGTGAACCTACAACAGGGGTTCAAAATTTTGCTTCTTCCTCGTGGTTAGTTTTCTGATCCAGAGTCGTCTTCGTCTGCAGAGCCCTTGAAGCAAGCTGACTCATAGTGCTTGTTCAAGTAGGACTTGAGAGCGAAGGTCTTATTGCAGCGCTTGCATCTGTAGTGCTTGAAGGCAGAGTGTGTTTGCATGTGGGCGCGGAGGTTTGAACGGTCAGCAAAGGCTTTGCCACAGTGGGCGCAGGCAAAGGGCTTCTCCCCCGTGTGTGAGCGCATGTGACCTTGAAGGAGCCACGGCCGGCTGAAAGCCTTGCTGCACACTTCGCACTTGTGCTTGAGGTCGTGGGTGAGGATGTGCATGGCCAACGCCGGCATGGACACATACACTTTACCACAGGTGGGACACTTGCGGGCCATCTTGCTGTCCAGGCTGCGGTGCGTCTGCTTGTGTCTGCTGAGGTTGGAGGACGTGGCGTACGTCTTGCCGCACTCGTTGCAGGTGTGGCGAGGTGTGCCGGCCCCCCTCTCCTGAGCCCCAGCGTTGGCGCTGCTACTTCTTGAGCTCCCTCCACGACTCTCGCCGTCCCCCTTTCGCCTCGAGCGCCCGTCAGAGATGAAGAAGGCATCCATGGTGTAACCCTCGGCCAGGGCCTCCGATTCACCACTGTAGAAGCCGCTGGCTGTCATGCCAGACTGGGGGCTGTCGGGGTGCTTCAGGTCGGGGTCACAGTACTCCTCGCCGCTGCTCACTTGGGTGTACAGGGGGTCTGACACCGGCGAAGCCAGCTTGTGCTCCATCTTCTTCTCCCCCTGGTATACAGATGGCGTGATGTAATCCTGGATGTAGCCTGGGTAAGAGACACACGCAAACACAGTTGGCCAGGGGTTGTGATGGATAAGGACACAGTGACACGCTGGTGATTGCATGATTATCATGTTGGATGATTGCCCTTCGTAAAATGGTGGAAGAGTGAGTGGCAGCGCGGAGCTAACTGCATTTTTTCCAGAGTTCACAGGTTGCACACGCAGTGGTGCGGTGATGCAGGGAAACATGATGCGCTGAGTTGCATTTAAGAAGCTTGCAATTTTAGAGCCAGGATCCGCGCTAGATAATAGCTCATCAAGGAAGTCTCCTGCGCGAGAAGATGCATATTAAATCCCCTCTTAAATAAAGCAGTCTCATTGATCAGACATCAGGCATCATCTATGGGATGTCAGCCCTCTGTGGCTGGGGCCCGTCTCCACGTTTGCTAAATGAAGGTTCTGTGCTCGCAGGCATTACGATTTAATCATGTCTCAACTCTGAACCTTAACAAGTACATTGTTTCTCAAGAATTTTTATTTTGGCCAGGGTTTTCTATTTTTTCATGTGCGCGTTCTTAAAAAACAAACACCTCAAAACAGGTTGCACAGACGATTTGAGAGAGCTTTCTGTATTAATTACTGTGTGTTTTGTTTTTTTTGTTTGATTGTTTCTTTGCTGCGAACAAATACATTTTTTGGTTTTGGACCAGATCAACTTGTTACATTGCTACTTACACCCTCTAGGATTTCATGCTACTTCTTCAAGCATGCAGCATAGTGCAGACCAACCGCGAGTGATTTAAATGCCCCCGACTGTGCAGAGCATGATTTCAGAGAGATGTATTTTTGTTGGCAGTTCATGTCTTTCCCTTTCCCTCCGAAGCAGCTCCGTGCCAGATGAGCTGAAAGGCTCGCTGGCAGCTAAACGCATCCAAACACAACTCGATATGTATTCTTATGCTGTGAAGCTCAGGAGCTGAATAAATACTAAATGCATTTCACCAACAGGGTTGATATTGTATAGGTTGAACATACTGGAGCAAATATAAAATGTGTTGAAATTCTTCTCCTGAGAGAAATAGTGCACAACTGCAGAAAAAAAGCCATTCCTAAGCACTGTGTGCAGCAAGCGGTGGAAATTAGGTATTGACTGCTTTTTAATGAAATTCAAAGTTTTGAAGTGATCAATGGGCTATCATCTGTAAAACTGTACAGCTGTTAGAAGAGTTGAGCGCTGGAGAAGATCAAGTATCTGCGGCACACAATAATAGTTTATGGAGCACAGTGTCTTTGAGGGCTGATAATGTGAGACATGGCATCATACACATTGTTTGTGAAGAGGGTCACCTGCCTGCAGCAGCCAACGCGCTGAAGTGCCTTCAAGAAACAGGCCATTAAGAAATCATCTGAAGTGCTCTCCTACTACAGCATCTCCATTCCCAAGGGTTTCTGTTCACACACCCACTCTGTCAGAGACATGACCGTGACACCCGGGGACAGGGAATCACCAGGCCTGTGCACACATTATCGTGCTGCACTGCATGGGTCCACTGTTTTAAACCACGCAGATGGTGTTTGTCTGACGGAGAGCAGCGCTTGCTTTCTAAAAAAAAAAATTCAATCAAATTAAAAAGTGAAGAAATGTTTCCTGGTTGTCATTTTCAAATCTAAATTCTTACAATGACGATTGAATTTACAATCAAATACTGCAGCTTCAACTGTATTTATGCAGCCACATCCACCTGCTCTACAGCCACACTACAGACCAGGCTGTTAAAAATAGCTGTAGAGCATTTGCACTACATACGACAACATGGCCTTTATTTTGCTGCGATTTTTTTTTGTTTTTGTTTTTTTTGTTCAAGAAGCCATAGTGCATCCGTGTAAGCAGAGTTGTTTACCATGTTTCAATTACCCAAGGTCAGACATGGAGCTCATCATTTAGGAGTCACGCTGTATCAGCCTTTACAGCTCATAGACTCATTTCTCTAATGCAAAGCAAGGATGTAATTAATGGACCCTCTCAGCCACCCCTCTTTGTTGTTCAACAGACACTCAAGTCAAATGTCTCCACAATGGGGGGAAAGAAAATCTCCTGGCACGGCAGAAGTGCTGATGTTAGGTATTTCAGCCTCGCTGAGAATTCTTCTATTTTGCCTTTTTGCCTTTTTTTTTTTTTGACTCAGCATGAAAAGGATTCTTTTGTTCAAATCAAACGCCTTTTGTCAACATCAATGTAGCGCCTTATCGTTCTTTTCTTCCTTTTAATATAATGCTTATTTTTCATGGTGTTGAACAATAGATGCAGGAACAATAGAGAGCGAAAATAACTATACAAATGGATTCTTCAATAGTAATAATAATAATTATATAAAAATCATGAAGCAGGAAAGCTAAAGAACATTCATTACAAGCTACAAAATATGCCTGGTAAATATATATAATCTTTATATTTCTAGTTATCATTTTTTAGTCTTTACCCCACAGGTTGTTTCAAATTTAACAAACCATTACAGTTTAAAAACCAGTCCAGTCTCTTTTACCACAAATAAAAGGTTTGTTAATTCCATCTAAATTTCGATGAGCCTTGTTATTGACATGGCTGAATAACAGGTGGGCATCATCACAGCATTTGGCTATGGACTACGAAGCCTCTCGCACTGTGAAAATATCCTGACAAATCACAACAAAGACACACATATGGCCCTCTAAACGTGGCCACAAAATGGAAGCGGCGAGCTTAAAGCGGACCGCGAAAGTGAAGGTCGCCGCTCAGCGCTGACTGGAGCTTAGCGTGGCCGGTACGCGTGTCGACCGCGGTGAAGCTATGTGCCTTTCTCCGTGTTTACTGTACAACCTCTGTCACGTGATCAGCCTCATTGCTGCCCAAAGCATTTTTGTCTCCTTTTTCTCCTTCCCTTCGCTATCCCCTTGGCCCAGCTCCCCGCCTCCCTCCCGGCTGTACTGTACAGTGTGTAGATGTCTCTAGTGGCGACGATAGGCCTGCACGGCTGAAACTCTAACCCCTGCTAGTTTTCAAATGCCCGGAAGGAAGAGAAAGATGTAGTGGAGCGATGGGGGTGGGGAGACTGTGCATGCTCCATTTGGATGGGAAGAGGGGGGCAAGGGAGGATCGGACCGTGATGGGAACTCAAGGACAATAACAGCTAAGGACAAATGTATCATCCGATACTCATCTCTCATATTCGCGAATTTTTTATTGCAGATGAGGACCAGATATAGTCAGTCTGTGCGGGTTCAGCTACCACAGGGTTGGTGCAATCATACACATACGTAACTGGAGCGTCTCCTGATTAGACACATGTTTTGTTCCCTATTTACATAAGCTAATCCGTGGCTGTGACCTGAATTGTGTCTGTCCTTCACTGGAGTCAAAAAACAAAAGTCTGGGAGCACAGAGATGGGGGTGGGGTGCCTCTGGAGAGGATTATTCAGGATAGTGATGCAAAATTCAGCCGGCTGCATGTAACGTGTCATATTAATTTACACTCTACAAGCATGTTATTGGCTGAGGCAAAAGAAAATCTCACCCAGCACAAAAACAAAAGAGGATGCCATCTGTGCTACGTGTGGAAATATTCAGGCGTGCTGAAATCAGCACCGGAGCTGGTCTACAGGCGGGAGCGCTTGCACATCTTTAACCGGAGCTAGTGGAGGCATGTTAACTCACCATTCTCACTGAGACGAACCCCAAGGCTGGTCACCGAGTCTGTGATGGAGCGTGCAAAAGTGAACGAGTCGTCCAGGTGGTGATGATGATTGGAGGTGGCCACATTGGACGAAGAGAAATCATCAAGCTTGATCTTCTTCACCAAAAATGAGCGGGGCATGTTTCAATGGATAAAAACACAGAGCTGAGAAAAACGCATGAGAGAAAATAAAAGACCCACTGAGGAAGCAAACGAGCAGAAGCTTGCTTGACGGTAATCCTTGCGGTTAATGTGAAGACAACTGCCAAAAACATAAGATAAGAAAGAAAATGGAAACCAGTGGAGAACAAGGCTGACGGCAATGCTGTGTGATACTCTCTGGCTCCCCCAGCTTCCCCGAGAAAAATAAAAAAATAAAAAATAAAAGCGATCCTGTTCAGCACTGGATAGCTCCTGTGATGCAGCAGGCTTAAGGGACCAGTGAGGAAGAGAAGAGATGGAGACAGACAGAGAGAGGAGGGAGAGAGAGAGACTGTCAGACTAGCTGAGATCAGCAATCACGCCAGCCTTTATATGGGGCACAGGCAGTGGAAGATCAGGTGGTGCTGCGAAATGGAGCTGCTTAGCTTTAATCCATCAAATGTCCCCGGGGACACACATCAAATTACTACTGAACCGTCTGTGCATTCGCACACAGACAGAGGAGAAAGAACACAGCCAGACCCCCACTGCCCCCACTGCTGCTCACCCCCTCTGCTCCCCTCCCCTCCCTCTTTCACCCCGCTTATGCTCCATGCTCGGAGGAGGAGTAAAAGAGGAGGGCAGACAATGGAGATGTGGTTGAGAGCACACTCAGTGTCCTGTCCCCCATTGTTTTCAGATGAAGTGGCACAGTTTATGTTTGCCTTGTACAGGCGCTGCCTCCCTCATGTCGTCTCTGTTACCTCAAACAGCTCCAGATCTTTCCGTCCCTTCGACACACTGCACCTCACTCACATGCGGGGGGCACGCGTACAGTACAGGAGAGGTTGGCTGAGCGTCCGGGGTTGCTGGACCTTTATTTTTAAAGCTGCACAGGATACCAGCACTGTAGACGAGAGGGCTGCCGGGGAAGTAGCGGTACTGCACTGCTCAGCGCGTCTCACTCTCCCCATTACCAGTGCACAGATGTGTGTCCTGCCATGCGTGGCAGTGAATTATCTGATTAATTAATTACATCTTTTTTGATTAGGGTGAAATCTAGAATTAGATCCGTGCTTGCTAAATTGGCCAGATATCTCTGAGTTGGTTTGTATTTGTGTGGATTCATTAGCTCACTCTGTGAATTTTATGCTACATTATACATTGTATTTGTCATTACAGCTCAACAGTTGTTGTTCCCCTATTAGAATAAATGAAAGTTAAATATTTATGCAGAAAAAATGATCTCGTGGTAGCTTGCTAAAAGCAACAAGTTTTCAGGTGAAACAGAAATGATGCACCTGTTCGATTTATCATCAACTGCGTCATATTAGTGGTTTGATTAATTAATATCTTACAGCATTAAAACAATAAAATTAACAGCTACCGCTTTTATTTCTGCTATATCACACATAATACAGTAGAACAGATCAACGTGTCTATTCGCTTCTATTTTGTGGCTTTTCTGTCCCTATGGCTGTTGTGTCTTTGAGCAGTAGCAGTGGTGATGGCAAAGTCAACATGACTGGAAAAGCATAGTATTGCAGGAGGAAAATGAAGTGGTAGATTACTTTTCAGATTATCCTCTTTTTAGTACGTGGTAATTCTTACTGTTAGTCAGTTATTGTTTATTGTATTGATTTTTTAGTCTATAAAATGTTAGAAAATAGTGAAAAATGGCCATTACAATTTCCCAGAAACCCAAGGTGACATATTTAAATTGCTCTTTTGATGCATCCAACAGTTCAAAATGCGAGGATATTTCATTTTCAGGCAAATAAAACCGACAAAAATGACAAATCCTCACTTTGCCTGGTAATTGTCTTAAACGAGTGGTTGATTATCAGAATTTTTGGGGATTCATTTCCTGCTAGTTTCTGTGAGCCTGTACAATAAGTAGGAGTTCTGTTAAGATATTTGAAGTGATTACATCTTGGACATTTACGATAATTCAATTTTTTTAGTCCGTTACATTAGAAGAAGTCATGTCCAACTTTAAAGCAGACTCTTTACAATGAGAAATGTTGAAAATTTGTAAGAGCACTTGTAGATTCCCCTGGAAATCTTGTGAAGGTCATTCAACCTTGAGATAAAATGCTCAACTATTGACTGATTTCGTATATTTTGCACTTTCCATGTTGATCGGGCTCCTAAAATTGTAAATGTGGTTAGAGGTGCTATAGATTTATCCAAACGTTTAGGGGTGCCCCCTCACCCGGCTCGCTCTAAATCATCCCAGCCACTGACAGCGACCCTGCAGCTCGGACGCGACAGGTTTCTAGGGGGGACGGTGTTAAATCAGCGCGGTCAGGATTTATCACACGTATGTAAGTGTACATTACAGGACAAGTTCAGGCCGCTGTCACTAAGCCAAGCTTATAGTGTAGAGGCAAGGACGAGGAAGGTCAGTGGAAGAATCACTGCCTAAAATAATCAGCTGTGGTGAAGGTTTTTGTTCTTGATTTTGTGGCATAACATCTTTTTTAATAGGCGTTCCTCTGCAATGTTTCACAGAAAATCATAAAATCCACCTCTTTAATTGTCTGATTGCACCTGTTTTCTTTAAGTTACCATCAACTGCAGCTTCTTGTGTCGATATGTTTGGGTTTTTGCAAAGATCGTAACTGCTTAATTATTCTTCAGACTTTTATCCCATGGAGCAGGGAAGTTAAATGAGCAATGAACCTTCCTGGACTGATAATGAACACCTTCAGAATCTTTTCAAACCTGCTGTCTGTATCCTCCTGAACTACAGTTCACCTCCGACAGGAGCTTTCATTCCTCTGCTCTTTGGACTTTGCAATGGAGCTCAGCCTGTTTACTTCTTTAAAGTATAAACACGGCAGGCTCGCATCAATATGGCAAGTCCAAGGAGTTTTGAGTAGACACCTAGTTGGTGATAGCAGGGCTGGGAAGAAATTCAGTTAAGGCTGCAACTAATAATTATTTCCATTACCGAATGAGCTGCTGATTATTTTATAAAATAACTCACAGATTGTTTAGCCTATGAAATTTGTAAAAAAAAAAAAAAAAAAAAAAATCGTGAAAAAATACCCATCACAACTTCTCAGAGCCATAGATGAAGTATTCAGATGTCTTGTTTTATTCAACCAAAAAGTCCAAAGCCCGAAGATATTCATCTTCAAATAATATACGACACAAAAGAAGCAGCAAGTTCTCACATTTGAGACACTGGAACCAGGAAATATTTGGCATTTTTCTCACTGTTTTTGCATGAGAAATGACTGAAACAATTACGCAGTTATCAGACTAGTTGCAGCTCTAAATTCAATCATCAATCGTCTTTCAAGTGTATCGTGTTGTGACAATATGATCATGTTGTGTTACTGTTTTTTTTCCCCCCCAAAACTCTGCTGTCCACATAACTGATTGAACCAAATTGTAATTAAACACTAACAAAAGGTTTCTGTTTTTCTGACTCGCAATGAGTTTTATGTTAATTATTTATTTATCTGCTCATATTTGGGGAAAAAAACAAAACACTGTTACATTGATGTCAGCTCCCCCAGCTGAGCCCTCGCTGATAGAAACTTGACATGATGGAGGAAGCCACCTGTAACTGGGAAAAGACGTCAACCAGCGTGTTCACGGTAACTTCACATAAAAATATTCTGGGCCCAGGCTGTTTTTGTGCCTAGTCTTCACGTAATTTGCAAATGAATCATTGCACCGTCCCATCACATATGAGCTCTAAAGCTAACTCAAGGCCCGGGTGCAACAGGTTAGCCACAGGTTAGAGGTGAATTGTGACAAACAAAAGGCAACATGCTGTGATTGAGACACGTTTCAGGTTACCAGTATCCAGCAGCAGGAAACCCACTGCCAATGGTTTCCACATCCTCCTCCTCCGCCTCCTCATGCCGGAGCTCCGGTCCACTTATGGCCCCCCCCCCAGACTCCCTCATGACATGTGGTCACTGCCTCAGGACGTTACCATAGCGACTGACCCCCCTCAGGCTGGAGGAATGGGTTTTTGCTCTGCTTTGCCGGAGTGGGGGGCTTCGCTCTGGTCAGATGGGAGGTGGGTGAGGGTGTGATACACTCAGCCTCATTAACATCCTCCTGTACGGCCCTCCAGGGTTAATGGAGACGACCTGGCCGGCCGCATGAGCGAAGTCAATCTGGTTGATTTGTTCCTTCGCACTGTTCCACAAGAGACAGTTTCCCCAGCTACAGAAGTTATTATCTCTATTTACAGACACGTGAAGTCTGTTTAATCGTTTAGCTTCCAGCTTATTCAGACACCTGGCAAATTCTGACAAAAAAAAAAAAAAAAAAAAGATTAACTAAACAGAAAATATGATTTAACGTCTCATAATAGGCACTGCTTATATAAAGACACTCTGAGCTTGTTGGGCGAGGTGAAGAGAAGCTAAGAGTCCATTAGGCATAGCCATCTATAATTCACCTCACTCTTGCTTACTGGGTCACTTCATGGGGCTTTTTTGAGCTGCTACAGTACGAGGCTGTTGTGCTCTTCAGAGAGACAAGAGCTGGCGATGATTAAAAAGCTTAAAATACGTATATGATTTCGTCTAAGATGCAACAAGTATTTGTTTCACTACAAATGCCTTATTTATTTTGTCACCGTGAAGATGCTGTCTGGTGGCCTTCATGCCCGCATTTGATACAAAATCCTTTTTTAAACATCTTTTTACACAGACACTGATAAGATGTGGCTCAATGAATAGGGTCAGGAAGGCAATATTTAACATTTTACTGTGGATTCCCAGTCTAACACAAAGTCTGAATGGACCTTAACAGCCTCCCCAGACGTACTGTATCTAATGCTGTTTGGCAGATAGTTCAGTGTATCACTCATGCCCTATTTGGCTTGTGTCTGCCTGTTGTCCTGTATGCATCTCGGAGCGTGTGTGCATTTGTTGTCCATGGGCAACTGTTCAGTAAATAGGGCAATTAAGTGTGAAAAGCAGAAAGGAGCTAGCATGTTCCTATCTCTTTGGTGAGGGAGATAATTTATGCTAATAACATCTCTACCGCTCAAGCTGCCCAAAAATGATAGCAGACCCTTTTGGCTTCTGAAGAATCTTTTCATCCTCTTGGAGGGGAAAAAAATGGTTTCTCAACACCTTGCAAATAAGACAGCTGTGTGGCAGAGAATGAATCTCTCTCCCCCTCTCTCTCTACCTTTCATCTCCAGATGATAATCTTTTCTCCTTCACTGTCTTGTATGGTGCATGTTTGTTCTTCATTTAGCCTGTGGAATACTTGAAACCTACTTTCCCCTCCTGCTCGCTCTTACAGCCTCACACCCTGCACACAATCTATCATCATTTTTCCTTCAAGAGCCATCATAGGAAGTCACAGCATGTGCGAATGTATTACTGTAAATAGTATCCTATGCGTGAGTGATGCTTCTTAATAACACTTAAACTCCAGCTCAGTATGCTGTTCATGTGGCATAAATTCCTCCAACACACTGAGGGGCACAGAGGCGTTGGGTGGCTGTGCGGAGCAGGGGCCATGATGGCAGTTCAATAAATAACCTCAGTGAAAGTGGGAGCAATAAACCATATGAAATCTCCACAAGCTATCCACTATGATGCTCAGAGAGGAGCTCGCATGTCAGCCACTAAGAACAAATGTGTCAGCTTTCAAGACTAAGATAATGCCTGATCGGGATGTGGGTTAGAGTTTTAAACACTTGGTCTTAAAGGAATTGTTTGACATTTTGGGAAAAATGCTTTTTTTTTTTTTTTTTTTGCTTTTCTTGCCAAGAGTTAGATGAGAAGGTCGATACCGCTCACTGGTCTGTGCAGTAAATATGAGGCCGCGACCAGCAGCTCGCTAATAGAGTTGGTCAGCAACACATTACAGTGATGGGATTACTGTTTTCAGTAGTGTAAAGGATTACAATCTGAAATTCAGTAATTCCATTACATTTACTAATCCCAGTAGCGCACAGCTGCGGGGTTAGCTTTTCGCTGTCTTACTGGGAGTAAGGTGCAGGGTTGATGTTTGGAGGTGGTGGGAGGCAGTTTGCCTCTGCCAAAAGAGGAGGAATGCATTGTCCGCAACTCCAGAGCTGTCTTACATGTTAACATTAGCAACTGGAAAGCCTACATTCATGAATGACCTGGTTTTGTTCAGAGTTGGAGCGTGTGTGTGTGTGTGTGTGTGTGTGTGTGTGTGTGTGTGTGTGTGTGTGTGTGAACCCCACAGCGTCACTGAGACCCTGACTTCTGGGGTGCTGTGTGCAGTCCTTGAGGCTAACGTTAAGTTAGCTGTCAGTGGTCAGTAAAAACCTCCAAAGTGTAGCCTGACTGTGAAAAATAGTAAAAAGTAAGTAATTACAATGAAAGTAATGTAATGAGTAATATTACTATTTCATTTTGCTGTTGAGTAATTATAAACGTAATTATTTTTCAATGAATCAATATGTAATGAGTGATTAATTACATTTTTCAGGTAACTTGCCCAGCGCTGCTGGCTAACTTAGCTTAGCATGAAGACTGGAAACAGGGGGAAACAGCTAGCCTGGTCCTGTCCAACAGTAACAAAAAAAAAAAAAAAGTATTCCTCCTACCACTGCCTCTAAAGCTCACAAATTGACATGTTGTGTTGTTTTTTCAAGTGTAAAAATGACAATTCCCTGTTTAACACTGTGTTCAGTGCCAGTCTACTTTTTTGGCCTGAACCAGTTGGAAACTCCAGGAAGTTACCGGTCCCAACAAAGAAATGTGTGGTACATGACCCTTTCCGAGAGGGATTTTGTTACCCCTGGACATAGCCAGGCTAGCTGTTTCCACGTTTCCAGTGCTCGTGCTGGGCTAAATTAGCCAGCCGCTGGCGGTAGCTTAGCTCACAGGCATGAGAGTGGCATCGCTCTTCTCACGTAACTCTCGGCAAAAAAGCATAGAAGCATATTTTCCCAAAATGCCAACCTTTTCCTGTAACTTAGAATGAGTTTGCCGTGGAAGGGGGTTTTCTTCCTCGTGGTTCTATTGTTTCCCAAATGTTATTTTCTATTTTAAACGGAAGTTATAATAATTTCATTCACGGCCAAAGATATTCTACAGAAGCGTTCCAGTGCGTTCCCAGCAAAGTGCTTAGAATTCCTAATGCTGTAATTAAACCTTAACTACAATAGTCATCATCACACCTTGTTCTGATTTATCGAGAAATAATTGTTCAGATAATCTTAGTCTAAATTAATTGGGTTAATTAATCACCACTCTGTCCTCGCCCTCCCCCCCTCCTTCAAATAAAGGCATTGTAGGTCTTTTCACATTATGTTCCATCACGAAGGTCAGAGCAGTGGGTAATAGACTGTCGTTTCCAATTTGTACTTCCACGCAAAGGAAGAGCAAACGCATTAGTGAGATGTTATCAGCCTGTTTAAAATTACACAACAAATGGACAGATCTGCATGCACGTAGCATGGAGGGAGCAGCCCTGCAGGACGATCACTCAGTGTTGTGTGCAGCCGAGGCAACAGCAGCAAGACAAGAAAACAATTACACACCAGTTACTAATTTCCTTTTTGAGGATTCACCACACCTGTTTGCAGCCAAGGGGACAAACAGAGAAGACCGGCGCCTGACAACACAGGACGGTGTGGTTACATGAAAAAAAACAAAACAGAAGAAATCCAAGACTAAACAAATTTTCCACCAAGTAACACTGACACAGGCATTTTCCTGTTATGTGTTTTTCCTACCAGTGCATGTCAGGGAGAGAGGTGAGATCAATTTCCACAGGATTAGGCTGCCTGGGGAAAATGATTGCTTTTTCTAATACTTAGTAACAATTTTTCAATTTCCTGTGGTCTTTGTTACTCTCAACATTTTTGCAAATGAGCAAAACAGAGGCAAGCAGCGTTGCTGCTCTGCGAACTTCACCTTGGGACCAAGCATCATTTGCATATATATTGAGAGCATACGTTTTTGGTTTATAATAGTCACCATTCTGGGGTAGGGGCGGGGAACTGGGGGTGGCTGGCAGGCATTCTGTCACCTGTTATGAGGCCCTTGTCCATGAACAATCCTGGGAGACGAAAGCAGGCGATAATTACGGTGCTGGAACTAAACTGGTGTTGCTCTCTCCCTTCACACATTGTTTTAAATCTGAAGAGAAAAAGTAAAACAAAGACGGCTCCAGGGCACGTCTTTGTTTCCGAGCTCCCAGAGATTTTCAGGAGGCTACGAAATTCACAGAAAATGAAATTAATCTATCGGCACAGCACTGATCCTGTGGTGATTACAGTTTTAGACTGGCACTAATAAATCCACAGGGGCAGGGGGCTAACTACATTCAGGCAGAATCAGAGGAGATGCACTGCAGATGGTCACATGACAAATGGCTTTATTGCCCCGTTATGGAGATTTGAATCATAATTGAGTGTCTCTATAGTGATGTGTGCACTTGGTATGACTCATAGCGAGTCTTTTGCTAGAGGACAGAGGAGCTCTGTTGCTTCTACTTCAATCTGCCACCACGTATTTAGATTTCACCTCAAATCTTTTTATGCCGGCCTCGGTATGTTGGTTCCTTTGAATATTTGTGCAAGATTTACATCTAAATATAGTGAAGATTTACCAAGAGAAAAAAAAAAAAAAATTAAACACGGAATAGTAAATCCCACTCCAGAGAATTTAATTTCCAAATTTTGAACTTGATCCATTTCATCATTGCAACAAGCAGTTTTATTGGGTATCAGAAGTTGAATAAAGAGTAATGTGAGCATGCACGTTTGCACACTGATGCATGTGCACCACGCATCACTGCTTTTGTGTGTGTTGAGCGCCTTTCAAAGGGCATGCTTTTGTGCAGGCACAGATGATGCAGCTGGCAGAACCATGACTATTGCTGGAAGCACGTCCACGTTGGCACACTTACAGAAAGCCCTGGCTCCTGGGTCACACTTTATATAGGCTACATAAAGGCTGCCTGCCCGTCTGCTGTCTGGCCCATCGATAACAGCTATGATGCACAGACTGAAAAGTGCAGGGACAATCTGAATCTTAAGTCTAGAGCTGGAATGATTAGTTGATAAACCGATTAGTCAACCGACAGAAAATTCATCTGCAACCATTTTAATAATCAATTCATTATCATGTCATTTTTTGTCATTTTTCATACAAAAATGCCAAAAAATTCCCTTGTTCCAGCATCTCAGTTGCGAAAATTTGTTGCTTTTCTTTATCTTACGTGATAAAAAAACTGATTATCTTTAGATTTTGGACTGTTGGTCACAAAAATAAAGACATTTGAAGGCATCAACTTGGGCCTAAGGAAATTGTGACTATGAAAAAATATCTTTTTTGGCTGATTAATTGAGAAAACATTTGCAGATTGATCAATAATGAAAATAATCACTAGTTGCAGCCCTACATGAGTCATTATCGATTCTTTCTCATATACTGCAGTAGGTTTATCATTTCCTCTGTGCTGCTAATCTCCTGCGTGATGTAAAGAGCAAAAGGGTTTTCTCTGATACTGCAGATGATATTACACTAAATGTAACAAGAAGCAGAAATGAACAAAACCTACCCCTCAAGATGTAATCATCGGGCACTTATCGTTTACAACCTTCAAAACTACACATCCTCTCAATACCCAACCCAATACTCAAAATCAAACTCTAGGGAGAAATTGTGTAGTTGTGTAATTTTTTAACAGGATCAATCATATTTCCCATGTAAAGATAGCTCAATTTATTCTGCGATGGCTTGATAAATTTACCGGCACAGACACCTGTCAAAACAGCAGACATTCTCTCTGAATCCACCTCCCAACAGGCTCATCTTGATCGGCTAAGTTGGTAATGACAACTCCCCAAGTCTGTCCCCTCAGGCTGAAGGATGAGTGCACCATAGAGTTCTCTTTTCCCATCCGTCCCTATTAGGATAATGCATCAAATAGACATTTTAATTTGAAGTTCATTTTCTCCTCAAGGCTCTGTAAATGTCTGCAAGCACGCATGCTGGAAGAGATAACCTTTCTTTGCAGTATGTGATCTTTTTATTTTTGTGTCCCAATGAAATGTTCACTTGTCATTTGCTACATTTTGGCTTTGTGGAACAGTGTAAATTCCGGATATTCCAGTGGCTCCTTTGAAATTAAGTGACTTTCGAAACACAAAAAATAAATCCTGATGTGTCATTATAGAGATCCCCCTCCAGCTTGACTAAAAACAAAACAGCTGATGACTCATTGATTTCCACAAACAAACCAAATTGCCAGGAGTGGTGCACACCAGTGTGACTCTGAGGAAACCTCATCACTCAGCAGTTATATTGTTGTGCACCCAGCGACCTCCTTTTTCAACCTAGCTAGTGTGACGATAACATGCGTGAAATGAGCGCCGAGGCCTGCCAGCGGTGCCTGAGCCCTCGCAGGGCCCGACACCTGCCTGCGCTCAGCTGTTCCTGCCACGCTTGACCGCGTATGGCTAATAAACAGACCTGTCCTTATCACTGGAACTCCATTAACGGGGGTCGCAGTCACCTGAATCCCTCGCTGCGGCGACAGCAAATTACAAGGCAAATGTAATGGGTTTTGCTATATTGCCACACACTGAGATAGTGAATTACACCAAAGGCCTGATGTTATTACATGTCCCCAGGACGCTGGCTCTGTGTTTTATGATGACTACAGTGAAAACCAGGTCACTGCTCAAATTGTCATGGTCTTCGCCTCCCTTGCTCCAGTTCTATCTTTCATGTCCATTCAAAGAGGGGACAAAGGCATGCAGCAGGTCGTGCACTTCACATGTCGGCCAGTGTTGAGCAATTCAGACAAGTGTCTCAGTCTGCAGCCTCACACAGTCATCAAACTACTCCCTTCATTATTATCTATATAAGCTGACAACAATTTCTTGAAAAAGAGACACAAAAGCAAAGTGATTAACCAGGTGGCTGTGCGGTTAAGATCCAGGGGACCTTAAAGCAGCTATAACCAATATTCTACACCAACAATATGTCAAATGACAATGTGAAAACAATGTGACAGTGTGAAAGCTACCGCTTGTAGTGATGAAACTACAGAGAATTATTAGCTGAATCTGCAGCTCTGCTCTACAGAGCTTTATAGCAAGTTTCAGCTCATTATTTTAGCTGTCGGGTCCGTAAATTTACTGTTCTGTTTCACTCTCACTGCTCTCATAGCGTCATTGCCGTAGATGAATTGAAGTAGATGTTTTCAGTAAAAAAAATAAAAAAAACTCACTGTAGACTTATCTTTCCAGCACCAAACACAAGCACAGTTAGCAACTACCCAGTGAACATAGTGAAGCATTTACCAACTAAATCCCCAGACATTTCCCTGAGGAGTTGGTAGAGACCAAAAACAGAGCTAAAAGTAGAGTGAATGCGACGTACATTCATCAGGTGGCCAGAAACATGATTTCAAATGAAAGATAATGTTGCTCTGTAACTACCAGGTGTGTAAATAAGCAAATATTTGCTAACAGGTCCACCATATCAACTTAAAAGATGATGATCAAAGTGGTATTCACAACTCATTTCCTCTGCCCCCAAGTGGCAACAAAATGGTTATTGCAGGTTAAAGGTACCACTGAATATGAGAAACATCTGATGACAGGAAGGAAAATAAACAGTATTTTAGGTAGTCAGGCAAAAAAAACAAAACAAAACCACAGACCAGTTTTTATCTTAAGGCTCGGTCACACCAGCATTCAAAAAAGTGAAACTTAATGCCGAAATAAATTCATTTCGATACTTGCAGTGGGCTTTGGTGAACTTTGATAGTTAAATTTTGTCTGCTGGCCCGTAGCAAGCAAGCAAGCCATCTTGACAGTGCTTATCTCTGAGGGGACAGAGAGAGTCCAAAATAGAAGCTGTGTTGCACCATTCAATTTCATTTAACTGCCTTTGTCGGAGTAAAAACTGTTCCGTGGAAGAGAAATTTGTTTGAAGACAGTTATGACAGGAGTGGATGGCACAACGGTGTTTTTTTATTGTTGTTCTTTTTTTTTTAACTAAAAGACGTATGGTGCAAATACGTCTTTTAGTTAAATCTTTTTACTGAATTGTGTCTGAAATTACTCCCTCGTTCACTCTTTCACTTCTCCTTATATAATCGACAGTCACCAGCTTTCTCAATTGTGGGCAGTAAATTGAGATTTCGGACACAGGCTAATAATCTTAATTTTTACGTCATCAATCTGTTCACGCTGTTGAGTCACACAACGTTAATTTTGACATCTATAAAATGCAGAGCACTGCATTGTGGCATTGTTCCAGAAAGTAGTTTAGGTGCAATGGACACTACTTTAGCCAGCTGGCTAACAGTTAGCCAGCTGGCTCAGAGAGCTTTTTTTCCCCCTTCTTCTGTAAAAGTCATTATTAAATGAAGTGATGTACAATCCTGTGAACAAAAAGCCGGGGGGGGATTAAATGGCACAGTACAGAGAAAAAAGAAAGACACTCTTAGACCCACTGTGACTGACTAGCGCTAGCATGTTCTCAGCTTGCTAGCGTGTTAGCCATTAGCTCTCCGGCTACAGTAGTTCATACATCTGATGTGTCGAACAGTGAAAGTAAATTTAAAAAATCATCTGTCTTCCGATCAATAACATCTTTCTTTTGAATTAGGACAGTGTTTGTATTTCAATGTGCCTACGGATTTTTAACAATTTGTTTACCCTTTAAGGTGGAAATATCTGTGGACTAACTTTACCTGAAACGCTTTTGAGGTTATTGATTGATGTTTTTGTAAAGGTTTTTATTTTTTTCTCTGAGTTTCATGAAGGAGCTGCCCACCTTTGGTGGTCTTAGCTGTTATAAAGCTAGAGAGCCAATACCTTGCTTATAAGATATCTAAAAAAAACACTAGGTTAAGAATATATTTCAGCTGTCAATCAAAACATGTTTCCAAATCACAAACACATTAGACCTGGCCACATGGTACACTGTTTTTAATTAAAGATCAAATTTGAAATAAAACCTTTAAAAAAAAAAGAAAAACATAAAAAGAAACTGAATTAAATTGTTTATTTGATGCAGTATTTTTTTTTCCCCTTCAGCCAGTAGTTATTAAATGCAGCCTCTCTGTGGTCTACAGGATAAAATGGGACCATGTAACCGAAACAGTCAAAGACAAGGGGTTTGTTTTTGATTATTGAACCCTGTATCTTTTCTCTGGCCATACATCTTCCTCTGCCAGGCCTCCCAGGGGCTTCAGGCCATCCAACACAACAGGCCAGCTCTTAAGAAGGAGGCAAGGACAATGATACCTGCAGGTCCCTATCCAGGCTCAGGAGATACCACTGGGGCCTCGCTGACAAATTGTCCTTGTCTGGCCACATGAGAGAGTGGGGATTGCGGTAATTGCATATTTCCTTCTAATTGCATTTGTCACATGTGGGGTCTGCTGCTGTGGAGCCAGGTCTGAGGCCCTTCTCAGTGATGTGTTAAACCAAACAGCTGAACTCTCACCTGCACCATGAGAAGGGGATGTGCAGGAAGAGGCCTGCAAAGAGGGCAATAAATTATGCAGTGGCACAAAACATCAGCAGAGCAGCAGTGGAGTCGGGGCACAGAAGCTACTGCCAGACAGAGACATGCTGCGTGTCCATTAAAGCCTCAGACTTGGTCATGAAGGACTCAGTGATGCTGTTTAAGGACAATCAAGGGCTTCTACCTGCATGAATGAAAAGAAGAAGAAAAGTCTTCAGAGAACTTTGCATGATAACATTTTCTTACTTTTATTGTAACACAACCACGACTATTGTCAGCTTCTTCTAAGATAGTTTGATGTCTACCTCTTGTAATAAATACAACGGTCTTATTATGTGCAAAAAATTGTATGTCTTATATCCAACTGTTGGAAAAGAAAAGGTTTTCTCATCAGAGAAAAATTATCTCGATCTGTTTGATGTATTTGCAGCTAGGGCTTCAACAAACAATTATTTTTTTTAATTAATTAATCTGATGATTCTTTTTCTCAATTAATCTTTTTTTCCTGTAAAATGTGAGAAAATAGTGAATGTGCCCATAAAGATAAATATAATTTCTCAGAATTCAAAGCGACGTCCTCAGATTGTCCTGTTTAGTCCCATCAACTGTCTGAAATTTAAAAAAAAAAAAAAAAAAAAAAAAGATATTCAGTTTATTAAATGTAAAAAAGAGCAAATCCTCACATATGAGAGATGGGACCTGAATGTGAATGTTTGGCATCTTGGCTTGAAAAATGACAGAAACGATTGATTGATTGTCAGAATACGTTCAAGTTAATTTTTCTGTGAGTCAACTCATCATTTCACCACTTTTTTCAGCCCCGTTTCACGTGCTTCAGCCCTGTTTTCCTGCTTCAGCAAAGTTTCACATGGTGGGCTGGGGTGGGGGCAATAATAACGAGCAGCTCTCATCTTGGTTTCTGCTGCCTCGTGATATGCGGCCAGGCTGCTGCATTATACAGAGGGGTTGTACAACTACATTTTAATCCACTCGTGTTTCTGGCCTGATAAAAGGATTCTCTCCATCTCTTTCTGTTTAATTCACACCATCATCAATCAAATGTGTCCCTGTTCTCCCCCATCCCCTCCTCCTGGGTTTTGGGGGTCTGCAGCAGATAGGTTGGGGGTCCCCCGAGGGGGTTAGGGACATGACGGACTGGTCACAGATGCCACCGAAATTAAAATGCGAGAGTCTGTGCAAGGTGTTACATTTCTCAGATATGCTCATTTGCAGTAATATCTGAGCAACATAAGGAGGCTTATCTATGATTCCACATACGACTCTCACAAGATTATGTGAATATGATTAAAAAAAAACACGCTTTTTGGGGGTGCTGTCTCCATATTGTGGCTACAAGTGTGGAAGATTCCCTGTGTGGTAGATACACTGTCTTTCTCTTCCACCATTGTCCACACATGACAGTCGCCACAGGCTACTTAGTAATGAATATGTGCCTGTAGCATGTGTGCTGCGTGGAGCCTATGAATAGAGTAAATATGCACATCTCTGCACAACAGGTCAGCTTCTGAACACAGATAGAAGAGAATATGATCAACCACAGAATGAGCTCCTGAAACTACAAAGGAATTATGTATAAACAACTGCTCAGTCTGTGACTAAAGTGTCACGCGATGATGTCTGATATCCCAGCAAACCCTTTTTGTCTAAATAAGGCTACAGTTCTGTGTTCTTCATTGTCTTTAATAGATACCCATAAACCTCTGATGCTAGTTATCTTTCTGTGACACGTGAATATACACTCGTCTGACAGGTGATACAGGCTGTAGCAAAAATAGCACAATTTGTACGAATCCTTTGTCAAACTATTTCATGACATACTCATAAAAGAAAAGCAGATTATTTCATGTAACATAGAGTAGTTACCACTGGGGTGCAATATTACTGGATCTCATCTCGCAGTACATCTTAGAGTAACTGCTTTTTTTTTTGTAAACAAAATACTCAGCAACTAATAATAATAATAGATAATAAAGTATTACCGATCAGTAACCTAAAAATGAGGAAATGATAGGATGCATGAGTGTTTCTGAAGATCAGAAATGAACAGACTTCGGCAAAAACTGCTTGGGTGATAGAAACAAGATTGGACGACCTTGCTAATATGCAATTTAAAATTAAGGTTGGAATCAGAACAAATAAAATCACAACTTTATTTATGTTTTTGACAGAGGACTCAGTGTTACTGGAGACAATATCAAGTGAAGACTGTAAATGTTTACAGCCGATTATAAGAATTTCAGTTTTATCAGAAACTGAACTGAAGAGCAATCAAACATTTTTTTTTTTTTTTGTCCATTAAAAAGTCCTCTGTGATGGACAAACTAGTGGGGTTTTCAGGCTTTTCCGGGACAAATAGCTGTGTATCATCAACATAAATGTGTAAATGCCATGCCCACGAATGATATGACCCAGCGGATTCATACGTAATGAAAACAAAAGGGGACTCTAGGATAATTAGTCTCGCTCAAAAATAGGGTCGACTTGAACATACCCTAACAGAGAGAGAACACCGGCAGCAGCATGATGCACCATCAGTTAATAAGCGGCCGCGCTCAAAATAAGCAGTGAGAGTGAATAAGAGAGTAAAGTTATAGAAGCTAATTCCAAAAATAACTTGTTTACGTGACTTTTTTTAAGTCCTATTTTCACCTACTGCACCTAAATACTCCGTAGACAGCCGGGCAACAGATGGAAGATAATTTTATGAGCATTTTAATGTTTGTGAATCAAATTCCAAAACAATTTTGTCCTTAAAAAGCGCAAAATGTTCACTTATGGTACTGATTTCAGAGCTGATACTAAGTACACTCGGACCCACTTGGGTATTAGACATTTTGACACACAGATCTGAGACCTGTGGCAATTAAGCAAGACCCTATCCAACCTGCTTAGGTTGAGCATAATTTGGACCCGGTCTGATTCGGGTCCAGGGTCGGGTTCCGGTTCCCCTCAGAACCGAGAGGACGCTTGAGGGACCTTTGCTTCGAGAATTTGAATTGACTCACTTTCTCGTTCCATCCATAAATTTCCTGACAATTGATCTTGTTTTTCTTCCTATGTAGTTCAACACTGAAGGCTTTGCACAGAGGCTACAGGAGCTTACTTTGCCTTTCATATCACGCAAAGGTCCCTGACAGGTTTGTACGCTGTCAACATTTTATCTGTATGAAAAAGATACACCCGTTGCCGTGTGTGGCATTTCTGAAGGGAGAAAGGATACAAACACGCATGATGTGGTTATTTAGTTTTACAGGCTGTTTTTCAGCGCAGCGGACCTGTGATACGACAGCAGGTGGCAGGTGTCGGGAGAGGACAAAGTAAATGTCTTGTTCAATCTTTTTGAACAGTCCAATTTGAACAAAGGATTAAGTGTCCATCATTAATCATAGAGTAATCTTGTAGATTTAGGCAAGTGGTTCCCAAAAGTCGATACAGCTATAATTTAATCACAGAATGTCATCACATTTAACGCAGCAAAATGGAGACGATTTGCTTTCGGTTGATCACCTCTGTCTACAACAGGCCGTGTGTAAAGACACACTGTGGTTCCACAGGTTTTATGTTTTACGTTTATAGGGAAGTAAATCAGTTTAGAATAAAAGAGACGGTGGAAATGTTGCAGTCTAAGAACTGAGGCTCAAATACAGACTTCAGAGATTTTGCAGGATAACAGAAAATTAAAGTGAGAAACCGCCTGAACTGTGTGATGTTATATATACAAAATGAGGACAATGGATTTAGAATAACAAGTAGCAGCAGCTTATTTTCAATTCTTTTACATGTGGCTGAGGTGGGTCCAGGAGGCTTTTATTATGAAATCTTAATTGAAGTCATGTTACATAAATGTTGTATTATTAATAAATGGCAGTCGAGCATACAGTGCAATCACTTCAGTGAAACAAAAACTAAAGACCTGGGCCATTTGTGGCAAATTCAGGTTTAATGATCTCAAGCATGTGATATAAAACATGTAAAATGTAACATAAAGTTAGCGTGATTCACCAACACGGGCTTCTGCTCTCGGTATAACTACAGCCCTACTTCATAGTTGTAGTTAGTAGTTTGTGGGACAAAAGTATAAATATTTCATGGAGGGTAAATAATTCAACACCTGTGTATTCCTCTGTGGTTCACTACCAGCTCTGATCCAGTCACTTCAAGACATCTTTTGTGGATGGAGAGCCCTTCAGCCTAAATGACACTTGGCCAAATAGCACTTAAGTACTTGCTCAATATTTTAACAGGGCCATGCAAGGAAGCTGTGGAGTGGTCGAGCTGTTCCTGTAAAGTAGAACAGGTGGATTGTTTTTGCTGTAGAGCCACAGGCAGAAAGCTCTTATTAGTGACTGCAGAGCTTCTCTGCTCAGGCCTAATAATTGACTCAGAAATTCTCCACTTCGAGTGCTATGATTTAGTATCACAAGGGGCCGATTATGATCATGACAGAATTAGAATCTGTGAGTCTAAGTCTGTGAGACGTGTCAGTATTTTATATTTTTCTTATTGTCAACAAATTCGATGACAACAACTGTACACCATCATTAGTTTTCTTGTCTTTGTTTAATTATCTATATATTTAGCAGATTTTGTTGCGTTTGCTTCTCTTTAATGCAGTTTAATGTAATTTTACTTATGTATATACACTCATTTACAGTCTAACGCAACAGTCCAGCAATAAATCCAGTCCCCATGAAGGTTCTAATGCTCAGTTTTTGTTTTAGAGAGGTGTTGATTCAACCTTATAATCATATTAATATGTGCTTTCATAATGAAGGAACATGTCAACCAGTGCAACAGTGTGGCTCATTTTTAATGGTTTTTTGACAACTATAGTGCTCTATGGCACTGAGGAATAAGATATGTCAGGTTTTGGCTACACAGACACTTGTTAGTACATTAATTCATTGCTGGTTTTGGTTTTTTCATGGGAGAAAAAAATGTGCAGACATATCATTTAGAGTTAAAGATGAAAAACCATAAACTGGTAAACAGGTTAAAGATTTTTATTAGAAGTACAGTTTACATAAGCAGTTGTTTTTCTGCTCCACAGGAAAGTTATAGTAATCAGATTGACTGTTTTCTGAAGTATCCCTGCGTAAGTGTTGAAATGCCCATTGAAGAAGCTCTGATTAACGCTCTGTTGATGAGAAAATTAACTTATATACACTTCATTATAAAACCGGCAGACCTCAAGGACCCAGACTTTTATGAGGCTAGGACCAGATGTCATCCAGCCACAGCCCCAATTAATCTCCAGGCCTTGTAACACGCCCCTAGAAACAAAAAAAAACCTGATTGGGTGTGGAGGGCAGAGACAGTGAGTAGAAAGCGAGGGTGAGAGATGCTATCCGGGGAGCAGCCGGCCCTGGCGAGTCTGCAGAGGGCGAGATAAGAGGGGGGTGGCTGCGGTGGAGCCTGGGTCTCAGAGAGGAGGCTGAGGTTATTCATTGCTCTGCCGTGAAAGCTTGAGAAGATTACCCAGAGCCTGGTTGGCAGTGATACAAGGGGGACAGGCAGAGGGGGCCCCCCTCTCACCCCTTTGTTCCCCATCCATCTGCTTGAATCTCACAATGGCTCATCGGGACCAAGTAGGGTGGAGGGGTGGAGCAGCGGAGGCTTGCAGAATGGGAGGAAGTAAGCGGGCGGGGTTGACGAGGGTGGGGGGTGGGTGGGGGGGACCCGCAAGACATCGGGAGGTAATGCGAGGGGAGAGTGAAAAAGGGAGAGATAGCGCAGGACGAGAAATGATTCCTGGGGCATGGTGCTTGTTGAGATTGAATGAATGGTGCTGCAGCTGACAAGCTCTGACAGACTACATTGGGAGAGTCCAGGGAGGCGGGTGTTCACATTGTTATTTTCTGGGTGGTAATGGGCAGGCAGCTCTTCTTCAGTCTGAATAATCAGTACTTTGGTTAGACTCAGACACCACTTCAAACCATGATAAATACACCACTCCAAACCCCTCGCCACCAAGAGGATAGCATTTGTCTCTAAATGCCCTGACCACCATATTTATCTTGTTGAGGAATGATCAGATGATGAAGGATGCTTCCTTCCATTACGCAGGTAATTATAGGTGTTTTTACACAGGAAAACATCAGAAACAGCTTACCTTTACAGCAGGGGGGCTTTACAGAAGTCCCATTGCACTGATGGTGCTGAGAGAAGGTGAAATAGATCCGGTTTATTGTTGTTGTTTTCTATGCCCACCGAGGAAATGTCTATGCACAAATACAGTGTTATTGTGCATGTTATTATCACTGCACTCGTAACCCTGTGGTACTTGAACATGATTATTTATTCAACATAATAATTCACCATAATGTGCCACTGTAATTGATGATTCACTGCATATATTTCAGAGTGCTGGACTGCTGTTGGCCTTTCGCAGGGAAAGGAGGGCAGGTTTTTTGTTTTTTTCAAAGTGCAGCAGGTTCCATTAATGGCTGTTGATCATAATGCGAGATTGAAAGACTCACTGAGATTTGCTTCCCTCTTCTTCACCTTCACAGTCATAGAACCAGCACAACGGTGCTTCTGCATCGCCTGCTAAATGCCTGAGAATGGAAGCCAGTGGATAATTTTTGACGGATTCAGTCAGAACAGGCTTTATTTTCTTATGCATCCCATCACACCAGGTCAGATTTTCTCACCATGTTGTCTCAGTAACCCCTACTGCAAAACTGACACTTGGGACAACCCATCTTTTGATTGTTCTCAGTGTAACTAGTTCATGTGTGACTGTATGAATAGCTAGAGGCTATTACACTGCTGAATATGAATAGCAGACCAATTACTTTGGCCCAGATGGAGCTGGGTGCTCCTCGGAGAACGGTCTATCCTTGCCTAACACCCATGCGCTCACACACACACACACTTACACAGACACGCACGGGAGTGTCGAGACCCTGCGCCCTCCTGGTAGCGAACGTAGAGGGGACGTGAAGAGGGTTAATGAGGTGCACAGATATGAATTTCAAACTGATATCATCTTGGATCAATCCATGCTTTCTCTGTGACAAAATTGTGTCCTAGCGACAATGATTCACCAGTTCGTACAATGTTTTGATTGTCGGCTAATTGCTGAGTGGTGACAGATAACACTCAGCAGAAAAGTCATTTTTGATGCATCCAAACCTCAGGGAAGACAAGTGCACCGTCTAAGCATTTCAGCTGTTCAGAACTGAGTGAATGGATGTTGTGGTTGAATCCTTCTCCGTCCCAGAGGAGCTTTTACTGGGACGTTCCCAAAAGAATCCAGTCTCAAACCAAGCCAGTGTAGCTGGCGCTCACACACACAGTGGACATATGGCCAATCTCCCATCGTCTGCTGTGCTATTTACGGCTCAGTAGCCTGTCATTTGTTTTGCCTCTCAGAAACCAGTATGACACCTGTTTGAATTCTCAATAAAAGCCTCTTTTTTATGTCTGGGAGAAAGCTGTTGTCACTCTATCTTTCACTCTACATCGCTAATGACTGCTACTGTGCTTTTCTCATGAGACTGATAGTGATGCTCCCGTTTTTATTGAAGGGTTCACAATGATTGTCAAGTCAGCTATCAAAACTCAAGGAATCCATTTCCCATTTACACACTGACACCACAGCTAAAATCTAATTCTTACAGTTCTCTACAGAGAACCGCTGACTAGGTGGCGGTATCACTAATGTGTGGTCCCTTATCTCATCTTCTTGATGCACTAGCCACTTAATGCTTGAAGCCTCTGGCAGCATACACTGGGCAAAAGTCAAGGAAACTCCCTGAACAGGTACAAAAAAAACTATGGTCACTTCTGCTTTACCTCCTGGTACCATTTGATATACACACTGTATAATTATGGAAATGTATAACCTTTTAATGACAAAACTTATCATAACATTATAACTACTGTTCATTTAATGTGTCGTATTAATCCTGGCTGTGGTAGACTGGGCTTTGTTCAGGGTTTACTCCGCCTCTGGCCCAGTGTGAGCTGGGATACGCTCCAGCCCCCTGCGACTCTGCATATGATAAGCAGGTAGCCTATACATAATGGATGGATGGATGGATGGATAGATGGAAATTTATTGTGGTCTGATTAACACAGGCCATGATGGTTTTTCTCATGGAATATGATTATATTGCTATCAATGTTATTCCTGACAGGGAAAATAGAAATGATGTCAATATAAAGGTTGCTGCTCAAGTAAGAGGTAAACTACTAACAAATAAAGTCACAGCAAAACAGCAGTTAGAGCATCTTTATCCTCTGTAGTGTGATGTATTTCCAAGTGAAACGGGGGGACGTATAGTTATATGAGAGGGATCTGATCACCTCCCTCCCATGTGCTATAGAGGTAGAGGGCAAGGGACATATGAATGAATTAGAGCATAGCCACACTCTTTTGGAAATGTCAAACAAACTGAGATCCAAACTCGCACCTCTGACCTATGATGTTGCTCAGGTAGCTACCCACTAACTAACGGTGAGGTGTAGTTTTATACGATGGGTGAGTTTAGCTAAAGTCACCCCAAATCACGTTTGATTGGATAAGGGTCTCTCCTGCAGATTTGAGCTTTATACAACAAAGGCTGTAGTGGCTGAAAAGATGACTGTATTAGAATTACATCAGATTTTAATTAGAGCATAATCAACATCAGTATGCAAATTGTCTGATTTTCAGTGTAAGGTGATTACAGCACATATTTACTGTACAACCAGAGGACTCTGAGGTCATGTCCTCTGTATTTTTTCTGGAAATTTGAGTGTTTTAGCAACCTGGGGGGGAGCTTAAAATCTAATGTCAAAAAACCTGCAGCTTTTAATTCTGATTACAGTATCTTTTTACTTAGATTATTTAAATTCCTGGCACCCTGGCACTTTTAAACCTACAAAATAAGACTTTAACACTTTATTTTACAGGCCAGTAATTTTCCCGATAATTTTCCTGGAAGTTTCTTGGAAATAATAATTTAAATTTGGCACTACTTGGGAAAATTGAGAATTTTCTGAGACTTGAATTATCCTTATAAGAACTGGTTTATCTAAACAAAACTGGCAGAAAATAACAGTAACTTAACAGTTAACTGGATAAATTAAAAAAAAACAATAAAAAAAAAATTGAGACTTTCTTTTTGATGTCATGACCTCAGTAAAATACTGTGGCCCTGCATACAGTCTGTATACATATGAACAGCTCTTCACTGTGACAGTATGCACAGGTTTAACGGGCTCATAGTGGGTCGTACTTTGTAATATAATCTGTGACGCTTGCTGAGTGTGGGTCTCCACTAACCTGAGATGCATCGATCCAGTGTGATAAGCTCACGAGCAGAGGTTGAAGAAATGAATCATCCTTAAGCTCACACTTGCAGGCCTGATCAATAACAGGAAAACAGACCTCACATTTTCACTTTCTGTGTTTGTAATGATCCCTTTCTTCATTAATATGACAGCAAGTCTTCATCCTGAGATCAAAGGTTGTTTCCAGAGCAAAACAGATGTTTGCTCAGAGCTCTGTGGAACATAGGAGGCAAATGCACAGGGCCCAGGGGGCTTGTGTGCCCTGGATGTGGAATCGTCTTTTGTAACTGTGTTGAAATGCCTTCCTCCTCCACTGGCTATGAATGCAGGAGGCAGCCACAGGCAAGATGCACCGAACAGAGAGAAAGAAAGAAAGGAAAAAATATACTGTGGAATAAAGATTAGTGTTAGAAATTAGGGTAAATAGATGGAAGGAAAAATTTGTTTCACATGCACAAGGAGAGGTGAGTGGAAAACAGTATATCCTCACCAATATTTGCTATTTCCCATGTGGATCATCGTCATTACAAAACAAGACATAAGGTGTGTTCAGACAGAATATGAGACAAATTTTAGCAGAGGCACAATTACATACAAGGTCAATGGAAAGACGGGAGTAGTCACAATTACAATCTAATTTTCCCAAGTTTCAAATCTTAAAAGCCCGTGAATCTGCTTCATAACAGTGACAAGAGGAAAAAGAAAGAGTTTGGACGCGAATGACAGGAACAACTGGATTTTCTGGTGTATTTTAAGATCAGTCAGAGTCTGAGCTGCCACACAAACACACACTTCTGTGGACATGGTTGTTGGGTCTGTTTCAAGCTAGTTTACAGCTAGGATTGGACATCCAGCTTGGCTGTTGGGGACAAATAAACATGGACTGGTCCAGCGGACAAATCTGAATACAAGTCTACCATACCATGCCCAAGCCATGATCGCAACTCTGCGAGGCTGCAGTTAGGCACAGCAGTGGTTTGAGCTAAATGCCAACACCAGCATGCTAGCATGCTAACACTGACAATGCTAACATGTTGATGTTTAGCAGGTATAATATTTACCATGTTTACTGTGTTAGTTTAGCGTATGAGCGTGCTAACATTTGCTAGCTGGCACTAAACACTGATGGGATGGCGGCTGGGACTCATAGAAGCATTTTCTGCTCTGACGCCGTTATCGACAGGACGACATCGTTTGTCTGTGCCTTCCAAAACTGTCCAAAATCAATCTGTTTTATGATCTGGCAATGCTGTGGTTAAGGTTTGGTCAGGTTGAGGCACCACAATGTCTTGGATAGGTTCAGGAAAACATGGTGGTTTGGGTTAAAAAAAAAAAAAAAAAAAAGGACTTTGTTAAGGTTAGGAAACCGTCGTCATCATGGTTACAATAATAACCGCTTGGTCCAGGTCACTAGTAAACGGGAAACGTTTCATTGACCCATCCTTCCACCCCTCTACCTCTGTGGAGTTAGTTGCTCCATAACGTGAGGACCTAAGGCTGCTAGAGGTAAACATACTGTATGTTCTTTGTGGGGATTTGCTAAAACTCTTCTTGGGAGGACAGTCTTGTTTTGCAAATCATGAACCAAGGTACTGGACAAGTTAAACACTTGACATGATGATGGCACTGGCAGAAAAGTGAAGGGGTCAGCAAGGTTTTTTTCTAGAGCCACACACTTCTGTGGACATGGTTGTTGGGTCTGTTTCAAGCTAGTTTACAGCTAGGATTGGACATCCAGCTTGGCTGTTGGGGACAAATAAACATGGACTGGTCCAGCGGACAAATCTGAATACAAGTCTACCATACCATGCCCAAGCCATGATCGCAACTCTGCGAGGCTGCAGTTAGGCACAGCAGTGGTTTGAGCTAAATGCCAACACCAGCATGCTAGCATGCTAACACTGACAATGCTAACATGTTGATGTTTAGCAGGTATAATATTTACCATGTTTACTGTGTTAGTTTAGCGTATGAGCGTGCTAACATTTGCTAGCTGGCACTAAACACTGATGGGATGGCGGCTGGGACTCATAGAAGCATTTTCTGCTCTGACGCCGTTATCGACAGGACGACATCGTTTGTCTGTGCCTTCCAAAACTGTCCAAAATCAATCTGTTTTATGATCTGGCAATGCTGTGGTTAAGGTTTGGTCAGGTTGAGGCACCACAATGTCTTGGATAGGTTCAGGAAAACATGGTGGTTTGGGTTAAAAAAAAAAAAAAAAAAAAAGGACTTTGTTAAGGTTAGGAAACCGTCGTCATCATGGTTACAATAATAACCGCTTGGTCCAGGTCACTAGTAAACGGGAAACGTTTCATTGACCCATCCTTCCACCCCTCTACCTCTGTGGAGTTAGTTGCTCCATAACGTGAGGACCTAAGGCTGCTAGAGGTAAACATACTGTATGTTCTTTGTGGCGATTTGCTAAAACTCTTCTTGGGAGGACAGTCTTGTTTTGCAAATCATGAACCAAGGTACTGGACAAGTTAAACACTTGACATGATGATGGCACTGGCAGAAAAGTGAAGGGGTCAGCAAGGTTTTTTTTCTAGAGCCACACACTTCTGTCGTGGCTAAAAGAATGCTTTGACAACCAACAAACTATCTTGATCTGCAGAACCTTTATGGAAGCCTGTCAATCAGTAGATCCATATTGAACAAAGCCTCCGTTCCTCCTCACTATTTCCTCTGCACTTGGACGATCATGTGGCCACAAACGCAGGAGACATGCTGCAGCACCACAGCCTGTTATGGAAGGAACAGGATGCAATGCTCAGGTTTAGAGTGTCACCCTCAGGCCACAGAGTGCTGAGTCAGTCACCACTGACAAGGTCTCCTCGCCCTGCTTTCGCCTTGACAGCTGAATTATTCATTAAAGGAGAGGAAAGCACAGGGGACCCTGCTAATTTCTCAATGGGATTGTTGGCTGTCCTCACAGTAGGTTGTCCAATGAAAAGACAAGCTCAGATGATTGGTTTGAAATGATCTGTGAGTATTTTTACTCAATATATTTATGACATGGACATCAACCGCTGTCCACACAATTAAAAATGCTCGCGTCGACTCATTGACTTGTGGCATAGCGGAGAGATCTTGTGTTTCCTGAACTGATACGGCATTAGCTGCTTTCAAGGACACTGGATGGTGATGTGTGGGAGTCTGAATCAGACCTTCGCAGATTTATTGAATGCACTCACACCTTCGGCTACATTCAGCTTCGGCCTAAGTTGTTTTAAAGGTTGGGGACTTTGCCAGTCGTCATCATCAAAGAGAGTGTGTCTATGTTCATGTCCTTTCATAAGTGGCACCGAGCCAGTGAGGCATGCAGAGGTTAACTTAGCATATGACATTCTCTCCAGCACCAAATCCCCATAATGAACTAAAATAATGTTAAAGTGAGAACGTACAGGGAGAGAGGGCGCCACTATGAACATGGCACATTACTGTTTTTCATCTCCAAGTATTTTACTTACAGAGCACTGGTGCAGGCATGAGGGAAAGCAATAATCTGTATGAGATAATTAAATAAATCATGAAAGCCTAAAAACCCTCACTGGTCACTGCCAAACAACCAGCAAGCCCTGTGATACCAATTAAAAGGAACTGAAAAAACCAAAAGTCACACGGATTTATTAAAAGTACACCACAAATTGAATATTATTTTAATCACGAAGGGGAAAATAAAGGAAACAATACAGAACAAGGCAACAAAGCAAAAGTGCAACACATGCCGACTTTCCATTATCCATTAATTTTTTATCAGTTTCTTATATATTATGTACATCAAATATGATCAGACTCAACACAGAACAAACCCGAATCAGGTTATGTATCGTACATCTCTTAGAAAGGTTCGATATTTACAAGGTCAGTGCTTCCCATGAGCTCTTGATACAGATATTCTTCACTTTAATGCATAGCCCAGGCTTGAGGCTTAAAATGCATAGAATAAAAAGTATATAAAAGTGTGTACCCTGTGCTGTAACTTTTTTACATTTGCAAAGCTGTTGTCCATTGCTTTCCTGCCTTTATGTCTCTTGCTTGTTTGTCATTGGTTCTTAAGTGTAATTAAATACATTTTACGCCTATGCAAGACCCTCTCGAGCATTATTAATATTTTCTGTGGACCCTCCCTGTGACTTAGAGCTTAACAGCCTCCCCTAAATATTTCAAAATAACATAACAGTACTTAAACTTGTACAATTTGTGATAACACTAATAAAGCTCATGTTTTACAGGTCATTTCATTGTCTGAATCAGGCATCAATAAAATACTTACCGGTTCCTACTGGTGTTTGAATGTAGGTGCAGTGGAAGAAAACCAAAGGATGTTAAACAAGGGAGTAAAAATCGGGCATTTTAGAGGAAAGGAGAAATAAATTACACTCTGCGTATTTTTGTAAGTACAGGTTACCTATGGAATAAAATACTAAGAAACAAAAGTTTACAGTATTTGCAGTATAATTTTTTCCTCCTCTCCTGTAAAAGGCCCAATTCCTTGTTCCCCATAGTTTTGTTTTCTTCCACTGTACTTACATTTAAGTATCAGTAGGAACCAGTAGGTATTTTCTTGGTATTTCATACAAATACCTTGGTAATTCATACCACAAAATTATACTATACCTCATGGACTGCATTATTAAGTGTTACCGAATTTGCTTCACCGCAAAGAGGAAGATGGTGCACGCCTATTTAAATGTAAAAATAAGAAAATGGTGCATCCTCCTGATTGAGACGTTTCAAGCTCTCTATTTTTGAAACCGGAGCTGCTTAATATATAGTTATTACTACTGTCACTGACTGAGCGAAATAGGCAAAGGCCTCTTCTCTAGGGCTGCTGAGGCTCTTAAGGGCTGGGCTACGCTAGATAAAAAACTCGTTCGTGCAACATGTTATCCGACCATGTTGAAAATCAACATGCACTTGTTGGTAAACACTAAAAATGGAGGAAATAGCTGTGTCAAGAGAGAAAAAAAGCTGCCCAAACGCTGTGTGAAGTGGGTGTGAATGTCGGATAGTCTGTTTAAAAACGGTACAGAAATGGTCGAACACAGCCCCATCACAATTCCAGTTTCGTTGGAGGCGTTGGGGGAGGGCATTTTTGACAAGCAGCTCTGAAGAAGCATACCCGCAATTTTTTTTTCCAAATAATGAAAATAAATGTTTTTGTTTTTTTAACAATTAAGGAGAAGAATGAAAGATAAGTGATTGAAATTAAATTTAAATCCGGGATGATGAAAAGGTTAACAGCCTCCCCTTGACTACCCCTTTGTCAGCAAAAAAAAAACCCATAACAAAACCCTCCCCCTTTTGTGCCCCCCCCCCCCAATAATAATTTTCAAAAAACCCCTTATTACATACTGCATGTCTTGTACTTTAATAACTGCTGCAAAATAAGTTTCTCTGGAAGAGGCATTACAGTAAAGTGAAGTGAAATAATAGTATAATTGTCCTGTGAGGTGTGTTAAATATAAGCTTCAGATGCTTTTTAAAACTCCTCGCCTCCTCTCATTGCAACCAAGTTTCACGCTGATGCGATAGACAGGCCAAGTGTTGTGGACAAGACAGAATAGCATTTAAAATCCTGTATAGTCAAGGATATTCCATCTTTCAGTTACAATCATTTATGTTGTTCCTCTGCACTGGTTTTTCTCTGTGAATTTCACTGAAATTAGACACAATGGGTAAAATGTCTAGGCATTTTCACAGTAAACAGGAGTATTTAATGCTGAAGGCATTCAACACCACCATCAAAAGGCTTTTCTAATGTTGTCAGAGAAGATAAGGTGCTCATGAAACAGCAGTATGATGCAGACTCAGCAGGAAATAAAAATCTGCTGCTGCAGAATGTTAGAAACAATGCATCTTTTGTCCTTTTTACCTCATAATTTTTCACTTCAGGTATACATTTACATCTGGTTATAGGATAAGATAAAGGATGTAATATGCTTGTTTCATCAGAATGTATAGATCCAAGTGTTTCCTTCCAGCTCTCTAATGCTACCTCTGTTTCTACAAATTACAGACCAAGCAGCTTGCCATATTTTTTTTGCCACCTCTTTCTGCTTTAAATATCAGTTTCATGACTAGAGACAGTGAGAGAGCAACACCTCTGCAAGCGGAAATGTCAACAGGCGCAAGTCATACAAGTCATATATTTTGTGCAGCCTACCACTCCCAACACACACAGACTTGTGCACTGGCACATTTGCCAACTGCCGCACATACTCGCAGCAACAGATGGATGGCCTTGAGGCAGAGCCTGAGAGACTTGTCTGAGGGTAGAGCTGCCAATTGATTGCAAAAGATCAGGTGTGCATCTACACAAAGGCACCTCCTGCTCTTTTCAAGTATCAGGGTTATACTAGCCTCAGGACAAATGGATACACAAAACAACAGTGGCATCTGTGGCAGGTAATGATCCCTTCAACAAAAATCTGGATAATGACATACCTCGACCATTTGTTGCAGTTAAAATCACTGTTGCTTATTCGGAGCTCCACGTGCGTCCTCCAGCAACATGTGCCGGAGCTGGGAGAGTGGCTTGGTCGCTTTTCAGCCATGGATCAGCACTCAGCCAGCGTTGGAGTCAAGCCAGTCAGAGCGGGGCCGGATGAAACAGTGTCAGATTTTATCTGCTGCTGGTTCAACAATTGGGGTGCACAGATTTCACAAGGGCAAAGGTGGATTAGAGCACACTGGCTCAGCTAATGAGCATGTTACTGTTTTTCTCCATTGCTTAGGTACATTTTCTTAAACACTGTTGCTGTTCTCTAAATACTGAGAGCAAACACCACATCATTTTATATCATTCTTCAATTGTCGTGCAAAAGGCCATCAGTCACTCAAAAAATTAACTCATGTAGTAAATAAATTCATCAACAAATTCATCACTGCCACCAAAATGACACGTCCTTTTATCATTATTTAATGCACTTATTATCAATGCGTACTAACAACCTATCTAATGGCCATGTAATGTTGCTCATAGTGATGAAGCTACAGAGAATTATCAGTTGAATCTGCAGTTCCGCTCAGCTTTGCAGGGCCTTAAAATGACTTTCAACTCATTGTTTAGCTGTCCGGCCTCATAACATTGTTTTCAGCCACAGCAGGCAGCTGTTTTCATAGAAAAGTCTCTAAAAACTCACTGTACACCACTGTAAACACCAAACAGACACAGTTAGCGAATTGTTGGTGAACAAAGTGGAGTATTTAGCAACTCAAGAGCCAGAGATTTTATGGTAGAGACCAAAAACAGAGCTAAAAGACAGTGAATATCGAACATAGATTCATCAGGTGGCCACTAACCTCACTCCAAATGAATGATAATGTTGCTCCATAACTGGTGGATGTGTAAATAAGCAACTTTATGCTAACAAGTTTGCAATATCAACTTAAAAGGTGATGATATGACAACGTTGTGTTCACAACTTGTTTCCGCTGTCCCCAAGTGGCCCTGTATCAGTGAGAGACAGTGAAATTGTGTCTCTTTGTGTCATTTCACATTGAGACTTGCAGTAACCCATCAATAAATACCCAGTACAGCTGACAGAGTAACCTCATGTCATACAGACACCAGTTTCAAGTCTTTTATGTAGCACTAATGTAAAGCATGAAATAGAAAAAAATAAAAGCCTGAATACAAAAAAATGGTGTAAATAAGGAGCCAATTAGAAATGAATGGCTATCCAAAATCCAAAACACTCCTATCTTTCCCAGCACACCATCTCATCAGATATTTGCCTTTACAATGCACACCACAAGACCTTTTTGCATCAAAAATCTTTTGGCTCGTTTGAGGACATTTGCACATTTGACTGCTGTATTAAAGCAACAAGAAAAGCATAAATGGCTGTGAGGAGAAGAATCGCACACAGCATTTTGAGAATCGTGGTTTTCGTTCCACGTTTGTGTCAAAGCAGCTGAGAAAAACTGTAAGAGCAGGAGTTATGTCAGCTGCAATATCTGACCGAGACAGGTGAATGTCTGCTTAGTTATCTCAATGTACCCAGATAAGAAAGCATGAGGCAAACAACAACACATCACCACGCCACACACTGAATGACTTGTTCACTAAAATCTCAACTGACGTGTTGAAATACAATCTCCACCTGGCTGTGAGTGATCCCATGTCATGTTTCCCCACAATGCCACTGCGGCGTGGCTCAGACGACCACCCCAATACCCCTGGATTCAAACATCAACCAAAAGAGTCTCCCATTGATCCCCTCTCCTCTCCTCTTGCTTTAGTAAACACAACAATAGCAGTGCTGTGTTTGTGTGGGCTCCATGTTAACACTGTGGCTGTCAAAGGCCATCATGCCCCTTCAAAGGATGATGGCTCTCTAAAGTGGGCTCTCTCGGTAGCAGCCATTTTCCACTTGACTGGCCCCACACACGAGGGGGACTAGTAGCCCCTAGCAGCTGGGCTGGTCACTGGGGGTGGGGAGAAGGAGATGAATGGGCTGGATGTAAGGGAAGGGGCCTAATAGCAAGAAGGGAAGGGCGTCTATATGCATCAAGAGGTGTGTTTGGTATTTTGTCCTAAAAATAAACCCTTTACCCCTGCAAAACATTTCTAACAATGCAGCTACCGCTCCGGTGTGATTACCCTCGAAGGTTTACTTGCACATTGTTACTTTGCACCAAATACCTGACTTATGTCTCCACTCGCTGGCACTGACATAAAGTAGCGTTTTGCACGTCCGCTGAAACGTCTTGTTGCTCTGTGAAAACCAAGCAAATCTCTTGCACCCATTGAGATGTTATGATAGGACTGATAATTCAGGGAGCGTCCCCTTCATCGGCCATATGGGCTTTGTGTCAACACTCCGGGTCCGGCCAGGTCTGACTCGGGACAGGGAGAGCAGGACGCATTTTCATAAATCATCTCTTGACATCACATCAAGGTTACGTGCTTGGCAGTCTGTAGCCTGTAAACTGCATTGTCAATGCAAAGGAGCTCCGCTGGGATTTTAAGTAGTTTTAGTAGCTATTTAAGGCTGGAAAATTAGGATGACCTTTTCCCAAACTGTCATAATGGTGCCTTCAAGATAAACTAATTCATATAAGAAAAAAAGTCTTATGATATACTGTACATCAGACATGTTAGTCATTGATTTAGAAGCTATAAGCATACAGACAAGCTAGCTTTTGTTTCCCATCCATGGGAAACATGCACTGGCTCTATTTTATCCTGTGTGGAGATAATAATTAGCTCACTACAGCGGGGTAACAAGTTTGCACCCCCGTCCTGCTGCGCAGCTCTGTAATTGGTCCCCTCATGTGGCACAGTCAGGTCCCAGAACAAAGGGTTCCCAGAGGGGGAATCTATGCTGACCCATGCTGAACCCTCCACAACAATGACAGGCAGGAAGCATTTACATATGCTGACAGACTTGTCTCTTCCTACGCTGGAGTGCTAGGCACTTCATTAAAGCAACATCAATACCTGCTGATAGAAAACGAGGAATGGGCCCGTGCGCATCACTGTCTGCTCCAAGACACTCTGGTGAAATGACATAGGGCTGTCACATTCAATTTCAAATAAATAGACAGCATTTATTAAATGAGGTGTGTGTGGAAATTGATGGGAGAGAGGGTGCGAGATGCTGTCTGAGCTGTGAATTGTCTGCATGCATCAGCAATTGGTTTACCCACAAGCTGTTCACCTGAACATCAGCTGCCAAAATCTGTCAGCCTGCGGGTTCACCCAAGCGAATTTCCACACTTCCCGAGCGTTGTTTTGTTATTTTTGACCTAAAAAAAAATAAAGCTTTCCTCCTTTTAGCGTGGCCGTGCCTTTACTGTGTTCTGTCAAATGTTAACACGCTACTCAGTGAACCCTGCATTCATGCCTAAGAACGAGAAGATCGTGCAAAGTCAGACACAGGTGACATAACTGTCGATTCAGCAGCCGAGCTGCAGGAGTGCAGTTGGGTTCATTCATTCATTGCATCATGGTGCTGTGAATTCATTCTCTTATCCAGTTAAAGGAAGGGTAAATCCTCCTTCCATTTGACACGCTGCTCATTTAGTTGAGAGGCACGGTGAACGGGTGGAGGGAGGGGGAACTGGGGGGAAGCTGTGGTGGTGGTGTGTTTTTTTTTTTTTTTTTTTGTGGGGGGGGGGGGTTGCTCTTTGGGAGGTTGTCGTCCTGAGCAGATGGACCTCTCAGTGGCGTAGTAAGTGGAGTCTTCACATGGCAGAGACTGCAGGATCTCACAGGACCGGGACACAGCATCCAGGTGGCCACAGCCCCTCCTGTCCAGCTGGAGGAGCATGGGACCATCTGACACTTGCAGGAAAACGATACACTTTTCTTTGCTGCTTTGTTTTGTCTCGACACAAAAGACCCGAGCCAATCAAGGAATTTAGCTAATGAAGATTAGAGAAAATCCTTTTGACTACATACAAATACTCAAGGTCATGTTAACAACAGGAGAACACCATTCACATGCAATCTTCAGGTGAACACTCTCATGCTCGGATTTTTGATTTGGAGACAGATTTAGTAAATGTGACACGTTGTTTGAGATGATTAAGATTTCATACAAACCCATCTTTCAAATCTCCATCAGACTGCAGTGATTTTTGTGCAGCTTACAGATACTGCAATGTGGATTCAACAAAATCCAAGTGAGAAAGTCCCATCTGTGCTTCCCCTCCACTGATCCTAGGCCCTGGAGGCTACATAGGGCTAATTGTGGCCCCATTTTCCTTTCCTTATCTTTTTGTTTTTACTCAGTGTCGGGGTCAGGGAAGCTCCCAAGTGACCAGCGGCAGGAGCAACAGCCAACGGCCCCCGCTGAGCATCAGTAATTAGAGCCCTCCTCCACCTCCTCCTCCTTCTCCTCCCTCCTCCCTGTGCTCCCCTACAGACCCAGGCCAGGGAACCTCTCGCTCTCCTTCTGAAGGGCACGGGGGCAGAGGGGAGGAACAGCTGCCGATGGGAAACCACTCTCCAGTTCCCATGGATGACCAGCGTCCCTCCGTCCTCCTCAGAGTATGTGCGGCAGCATCTTTGATAGCGATGATGGAGACTTGGACCAGGCAAACTACAGCACCATTGTCTCATACAGGCTGGTTTCTCATGGCTCTTCGCTTTTTGTTTGTCATCATCATTTTCCACGACCAGTTGGTGATTTATCAATCTGTTGGTGGTTTATTACCACAAACTTTGCGGTCTGTATTTCAAAGGTGTTATTGCAAGACTCACACATTGAACAATAAATTACAATGAGTGGACAATAACATTAGTGCGACCTGTAATAAATACTACCTCTGTAAAGCTTATAATTGACACTTTAATTAAATTTGAAACTATCTGCTGGACTACATAATAGTCAGTTTACAGGGGTGGTGACAAAATATTACAGTCGGAAGCTTAATATATAGTAATACATCATAATTTATTAGTTGATTATATTTTTGTATTATCTGAATCTGTAAATTACTAGTAAGTATAGCTGTCAAAATTCATGTGTAGTAAAAAGTGCAATATTTCCCTTCGTAAAGTGTAAAGCAACAAAAGATTAAAATACTCAAGTACAAGTACCTCAAAAATGTACTTAAGAATGACCCTTGAGTAAATCAATTTAGTTATTTTCCACCAGTTGGTACAAAACAACAACTATTCAAGTTCATATTTAGTGCAGGACTTGCGTTGTGCTGTGTGATGTCGTTCACATTCTGTGTAGCGCATGCACCTGCATTTCACAAGGGCGAGACGACTACATTACACCCCACCTATTCTTCCTGAGCTGGAGTAGGTAGTATAATACCATATGTAGCCATATCCTGACTGCCTCTCTGTTATATTCACAGCGGTAAAATGCATCAACAATCTGTTTTTACAATCATTTTACATTTTATACTTGCAGGAATTTGATTTTATTTGAAGGTTAATATGCCATATAATAGGTGTAAAAACATCAGCATTAAATTCTTCGCTTTATTTTCTCAGGTACACAGAATACATGTGTTTCGTGTGCAGGGATTGAGGTCAGTGGGTGCCTGCAGAATGTGGAGTAACAGATTGTGGAAGTGTGCTTGCGCCATCTGCTGGGCAAACAAGCTAACAGTTTCATCACTGGTGCAATGCACTGTTTGGCAAGAGAATGATTAAAGAGCTACATTTCAGTGTTGAACTTCTTATATTTAAATTTTTTAGAAAAACAAAAAAGAAAAGGCTGAAGGATGCGGAAGAACATCCAAGGAATAGTTCTACATTTTGAGAAAATACGCTCATGCGCTTTCTTGCGGACAGTTCAGTGAGAAGATCAGTAGAACATCTCAAGACTGTACCTTAAATATGAAGCTACAGCCAGCTACCGGTTAGCTTAGCTTAGCACCAAGACTGGATCCAGGGGGGAAGCGGATATCCTGGCTCTGTCTAAAGGTAATAAAATCAGTTTACCAGCACCTTTAAGACTCATTAGTTCACGTCATATCTCGTTTTGTTTAATCTGTACAAAAAACAAAATGTAAAAACGACAAGTTGTGGTTTCATGGGAAGTTGCTGGCTGGAGATATATCTCGGTCCGGACACGGCGTGTGGTTGTCAAGAAATTCCCCATAAAACCACAACATGTCGTTTTTATATATTTCGGTTTGTGCTCGATTTTAACCGACAAGACACAACATGTTAAGTAGCGAGCTTTAGAGGTGCTGGCAGGTGGATTTTAGTACGTTGGAGAGAGCCAGGCTAGCGGCTGCTCCCAGTCTTTATGCTAAGCTAAGCTAACTGACCCCCACCTCTAGCGCCATACGTAACACACAGATATGAGAGTTGTATCGATCTTTTCATCTAACTCTCTCCAAGACACCGAATAAGCTTAATTCCCAAAATGTCGAACTAGGAGGCTTCAAAGTTTCTCCAGCCTCCTTTCAGTACTGTGGTTCTCAGACTAACTGTCATAAAGGACATTCAGTGCTGCAGAAGTCTCCCGACTTAAACAGCCGGTAGACGTTTACCAGCGGGAACATGGTGACCGAGCCGACTAGTGAGCCCATCTGCGCCGCAGCTCCACACCAAACCAGGGCGCTGTGGCTCCGATCTCGGAGGATGACGCCCACCATTACTTTGACATACGACAGCGTGCCAGTGAAGAGGAGCCATGAGAGCACCTGGAAAGGGCACGAGAACAAAGTGGATTCGGCAGTTTCGCCTGAATGATGATCTGGGTAATGTTAAACGTCATTTGCGTCTGAAAAACAAATCAGGGTTTCATGCCTCATCATTTTCAAATGTTGATACCGCAGCTACACACTAAAAGTCCAAATACAGTATGTTACCTCATCAACAGTTATGAAAGAGAGCAGAGTTGCTCAATAATCAGGTCTTTTCTAAAGGAGGAGTTGAACTTTGCCATAGAAATTTCCCTGATAAAGCCACTCAGAAATGCTTTCTTTGTCTATTCCTTCTAAGTCACATGTCTCTTTTACAACTTGTGTTTCACTCACAATGACGATCTCTCCCGCCACAGATCCTTGGAGCAAGGGACACGGACTCATAGCTGCCATAGCCATGTTGTAGCTGCCAAATCCCGTCCCCAACGCCGTCAGCACACCAAGAAACACCAGTGACCTGAAAACAAAAGAGGTCTGTTATCAGCAGCAGTTTCATTATTTTCTATGAATCCAGTTAGAGATAAGAAAGAAAACTTCAGAAGGATAGTTTGATTAACCTCTATTATCCCACATAAACTCTGTGCCCGAGCCTGAGAAAAGAAGCAAGCGGGTCAAGGATAGGTTCAAAATTTTTCAAGTCTTTCGAAAAACAGAAGTCAGGTGCCCATATGTACACTGAAACAAGCTTTGCTTGCTGTAATGATTCCCGCTTTTCAAACTGGCCATTGAGAGATAATTTCTAAATACCTTCCTATGTAGAGTAAGTGATGCGGGAACAAAATCCACCGTCCTTTTTCTGTGCAAAAAATTTTTCCAAAGTCTATCCGAAGTTGATATGAGACTTCAGCAGTCTGAATTAGTCAAATAAGGTGGATGTGTTGTGTGAAATTCCCTCTTTTTGTATCCCCGGACTGTGCTTCCTTCCTCAGCTGCAGTGGCGGAACAGCAACACAAAGAGGGAATTTAGCAATAAATAACTCTGACTTCGGAAGATAAAATAGAAAAAGAATCTTGGCACCTGATTGTGATTTAGTTTTCATCTTAGCCTTTGGACAAAAATTTATATTAGTCTGGGTCATTTGCGGTAGTTGTAGCCATCAAAAGTCAGTGAAATTTTGGTCTTGTGTTTGTCATGCATTTTTAATTTTCTTCTTAGCATTGTGAAGCTACAGCTGTTGCCCTATTTGTTCACACACAGTGGCCATGTCACTCTGCTCTGCAGTAATGCATCATACTGACTCTTCCTTAGTGAATTAATTTAAGTCTGCTTTATACTCCTCCTGAACCGTTTCTCAGATGATCAGAGAGTCCCCTCCCTCCACACCTTTCTAACGCTGGATAAAGGGGCCTCGCGTCCGACCCTTACTGTAACTTTCCGACGTTAACACCCGCTTCGTGCCGTGACTGGTCAGCTGAGCGGATATGAGAGGAGAGCCAAGAGTTGAACTTCACGCCCTAGCTCCCTAATTTGTTACACAACTATCTGTGGCACTTTTCTTTTGTACGACCGCGTGCATCACTATGAACGCCTCCGTGGAGAGACTGTCCTGAAAATATGTCCCGAAATGTATCCCCGTTTGACGTCCGACAACAGCACGCCTTACAAACTAGCAGTGACAGTAACATAAACTGGCCATTAGCATTCCCAAACTCCGGCTGTTTGTACACAACCTCTCTCTCTAATCTAATCTCGTACAGTCATTCTTGCTCACCTAGCATTACTGCGGCTACCTGTGCTGTTCACGGCAGAGTGGCGAGTGGTTCAGAAGTTGATTCCCTCAAATGTTCACTGAATACTGTTCTCATTTCAGAAGCTAAAATGTCAAATAAAGTTGTGATATCTCTGTACTGAAAATTAAGAGGAAGACATTAATCCTGTTTTGTTGTTGCTTCCTTTCCAATTCTCAGTGGACTGAAGATGAATTTAGTGCATAAAACAGTTTCTTCTGAGAACCAGTATCGTCCGATAACATTACTGCCAGAATCAACAGACATGTAACAGGTCAAGTGGCTAAATCGACTCCCGAACAAGATGATCACGTTTTATACGTTCACGTAATACATTTTGGTTTTTCAAAGGTTACTTTCAATTTACTTTCAGTCTCGTTTTCGTCCTAACAAAAAGGTTGTCAACGGATATATTTTCCCATACTCTGCGTTATCAAAATTTACCCTGTTTTGCTCAAACTGCTGAAGCCTCATATCAACTTCGGATAAACTCTGAAATATATTTTTACATACAACAAGGACTGTGGATTTTTTTGTTGCCCCCCATCACTTCTATTGGAAAGAAAATGAGGAAGGGATCTCTTAACAGGAGGAATAATTACAGCAAGTAAAACCTGTTTCATTGCAGATCTGGACACCTGACTACTGTTGAAAAATTGTGAAGCTTTCCCTTAATGAAAAGTCTAGATCATAAAGGAAAACATTCCTTTTTACCTGTTCTGGAAGAACATCGCGATGGTGCAGGCCATTGGGTTGGCCACTGATGCCAGAGCAGCAGAGAGGTGATAGGCCAGGTTACCATAGGGCATGCAGGAGTACGTCTGCACAGAGGGCAGCAGGCCGTTGGTGGCGGCATTAACCCACACCACCAGAAAGTAGATGAAGGTCAGCTGGTAAACGGAGTGTTCCGGCCCGGCCAGCAGAGGCCTGCACTGGGCTGCACCTTCACCCTGGCACTTCACACGCTCTCCGTCACTCTCTGCTCCGGGGTTGTCCAGGCCAGAGCCGACAGATGCCACAGCGTCTGGGACGAGGTTTTCAGAGGACAGCTCGTATGTCCGAGGAAGCCTGTTCAGCGCAGTAAAAGCAGCCAGACTTATGCACATCATGGCTGCCAGGAAGAAGAAAAACACCTCGGTGGAAAAGTTTGGGGGAAGATACTGTGTGTGTACGGACCACATGTTTCCATCTGTCTGGTTCGCTACAGACTGAGAGGAGTTGACACACTTGGCGATGCCCACGCCTTGTGCCAAAGCGACTACGCCGGGAATGAAACCACTTAGCCCTTCTCCGATAAAATATGTGGTGATGTACTTTGCTGGAAGCTGCATCATGAAAGGCAGGAAGGTAACCGAGGAGGTACAGTCCACCAGGGAGAGGAAGAACGTGATGATGAAGAAGGCGGTGCTATGTGATTCCCCGGCCACAATCATAGTCTTGTCCCAGAAGAAGGCAAGCAGGATGCAGGAAAGGACACCGATGGAGAGGATGAGGTAAATGACAACATGCTCTTTAAGACGACCCGGGCACAGTTTGTGCATGAGAGTAACCAGCAGAGGTCCCAGGTTGGCCAGCTGGATGATGACCGTCAGGTACGAGGGGAGCTCCCATCCCTCAGGGAGCGTGTTGACGATGAGCGGCAGTTCCACCCACAGGCCGTTCACTGCCACCCAAGAGCCCAGGCCAAAGGCACAGGCCAGCATGTGGACGAGCAGAGCCATGCTGCGGCCGGATCAGTCTGGTGAAACGCTGAAGAGGAAGAAGGAACGCTCTGCCCAAAGGGAGTTGGGAATTTTGAAGATATCTGCAGTGGAGGAAGAAGTAGTCAGATATTCTACTTAAGTAAAAGAAGCAATACTACAGAATAAAACACTCCGTCACAAGTAAATTTCCCGTTTTAAAAATCTTACTTAAGTAAAAGTACATAAGTGCTATCAGAAAAATGTACTTAAAGCATAAAAATTAAATGCAGTTATTGTGCAGGAAATGTTTGCCCTGATGCCTGAGCAACATTTTAGTGCTGTAGCCAATGGAGGTGAAGCTAATTTTAGAGTTATTCAATCTTCAGCATTACATCATGTTACATATACACTTTTCATATATTTTGAGATAATGGAAAGAAAGTGTGGTCCGAGCACAGACTCTCGTGTTCACGGAGTTTACCATACACTCGCTGCTGATCCCCCGTTTTTCAGACATGGAAATGTACTTACGCGTCTCCCGAGCCGCCGGAGGTGCTGTATACGACCCGCTGTTATCTCGCCCCACAGGTCGGTGGCAGATCACCTTCCCAACACGCACACGCCGATGGAAATCACATGGCGCCTGGTTGGGTCAGAGTCCGCCGCAGCCACCGTTCGGCTCCACTGGATGACGGAGGGGGGGGGGGCAGTGTCTGAATCCCGTCTGGAGCCGTCCCTCGCTGCACCCGCCTCTTAACGAGGTCAAGTCAATAAAGCACCCTCGAGGTGCCCGTGACATTTTGGCTCGCACACATTTTGCCCGCCCCAGCAGGAGAGAGAAAAAACAACAACAGTGGGCTACGGTAGTTGTTTTTGACCGTCTACACGCCCATTCTGACGGGATTAACATTACCGGAGGGGGGGTTGAGTTACTGGGCTCAAAGGAATTTTAACCAAAATTACGGTGTATGGTTTGTGATAGACTTGGACAATGTCCAGGACAAACCTGTGACCTACACTTTCCGGGGACATCGTCGTGTCCGATGCCTATTGCGAATAAACGGGCGTAAATCCGCTTAGAAAATCATGGGGGAAGGACGCCTCGGGACTTGCCCGAGATTCATCACATTTTTAGATTTTACTTCGGCGTCAACGTAAATCCACCGGTGCTTGTCCGCACATCCGTGGGTACATTGCAAACAACACTTGCTAACAGCTAATCAGGCGTACTTTTAATGGTGCCAACGAATACAGGCTGAAAAAAATGTTGCCGATATCACAACAGCAAACTTGATGAGCTTTTTTTTTTTTTTTTTCGGGGTCTTCCCTTCCTGGCGGCTTTAATTTTTTTTTTTTTCCCGTCGTCATGCTGGTTCCCGGGTAGGCCTGCATCTCTACAGGCAGCTCTCTGCGCGGAGTCCGAGTGGGTCCTAGACCGGTACCGCCCACTACCGGCCTCAGGCGCGGGACACGGCGTGTGAGCGTGTCACCGGGTTACGGACCTCAAGGGGGGGGGGTCGCTTGTGCGAAGGGGTTGGAGTCTTGTGCAACAAACTGTGGGCAAAAACGATTTTAGTGGAAATGAGACGCTTCTTCATTCCTAATTCAGCAGTAGGACACCGCTGTCCTCATGCAAAGTGAAGCCCGCAACACCTGCCCCTTGTTAAGCGTTTAAAACTGTCTCACATATTGCATGGTCATGATAATTATTATTGTATTATTATTTTTTCCTTTTTTTTTTAAAAAAATAAATGCTTTAACAGGCATTTTTCACAGAAAACATTTTTGACCTGTATCAAAAGCGCAGGTGTAAATTAACACGGTGAATGATGGCTGAATTGCATCCGCTTGCTCCGGCCTCAGGGCCCTGGTGTTGTGCATGTTGGCCCACAGTCACATGAATCCCATTTCCATGACACATACCGCGCTGCTCAGGAGCAGCTGTGCCTCACACTAGATGATAGTCTCAGCAAGCTCACAGTGACAAAGCCAGCATGTCGTTTTTTGATGGTAATGTTTACCATGTTCACCATATTAGTTTAGCCTCTTAGCATGCTAACATTTGATAATCAGCACCAAAGGCAGACGCACAGCTGAGGCTGATGGGAATGCCGTCGGTTTTGCAAGGATTTGGTCATAGACCCAAGTGCTGGATAAGTTAAAGTTTTGACCTGATGACGGTGCCAGACTGAAACATAACCAAGCCAAAGGTCTTAGAGTTCAACTTGTGGGGGTACAGTAATGTCTGAACCAAATTTCATGGCAATCCATCCAATGACTGTCAAGACACCACTCTCGAAACCGCAAACGTGAAAACTCACGGTGGCGTTAGAGCAAAAGTCAGGGGGTTAATCAAAGTCGGTAGGATTCCTCCCCTGCTTAACATGGATGTCTGTTCAAAAAAAAACAAAAAACAAAAACAAAAAACAAACAATACAGCTAATAGACATTTTGATGTCTATTTGTGAAGTTTAACTTACAGTGACACTTAAACTGAGACAGTTTGTAACAGTAATTTTCTGTATACAGTTACTATGTGGTACAACGGTATATATTGCAGTTGGGACACACTGACATGGTTCACTGGGACACTTGAATAGAATGGAGCCAGTTAATGTCATAAGTAAACTCCTGTGCTTTTCCTGCTCTGACAAGCCTAAATGTCTGCTGAGAGAGAGGCCGATTTAGACACCGGTGAGCTGGTGTGGCCTTCAGCCAATAAGAGTCCATGTGGACATTTTTACCACGTAACAGCAGGAGAAGCGCAGGTTATGAAAATATCACGAAATCCAACATTGTTTCATCCTTTTAGTACACATGATGTAGTGATCTTTGTGCTCATTATCTGGTCAAACAAACAGGTGTTCATGTTCCCCTGTTCTCAATTTTGTCTCTCAGCTACTGCGTGTTCTCAGTTCTGCTTTTTACTTTAACTTAACTCGAGGCTTAGGGCATCTCTAGATAAACATTTGCTATTTTTACCCCGTCCGTATTTTCCTTACACTGCCTGACTAGTTTTCCTGCCTGTGGTCTTTCACAACTGACGGTAGACCTAATAATAAGGCCAAAGTTAGGTTTATCTATAGCAAAGTGCTCTTGCTGTAATGTCGGCACGTCAGCGACATTTACCACTGCAATGATATAAATCAGCCATTATAAAGTGGTTTACAAAGGGCAGACATAAGGCAATTAAATAATTGAAAAGGACAAAGTAAAATACCAAATGAATATGTAAAAACAGTGGTCAGTGTCAGCTAATGATATGAGAGCGAGCAACAGTAAACAATGCAATCGAAGCGCAAGTTTTGCTTCAGCCTCAGTGACATTTTATGAGTGAACCATGAAAGAGCTGCTGCTGGTTAAAAAAAATTCAGTATTTGCTGAGGTTGACAAGTCTTAATCCTGTCACGACCTTCCTGCCACAACAGAGTCATCCTGACATCCCCTCTGTATGGATAGTATAAAAAGATATAAGTCACTATATAGAAAATACTATCAGAAACATGTTATATTTTTTTAAGGCGGAGCTATTCTGCTTACAACTAAACTGCTTTAATTATTTCGATGCAGGCCTAAAGTGTGCACTGTGAGATGTATAATGAAGGGGAAAATTTGAATTTTAATAAATATTGTCTTATAAAACATGGAAAACACTGAGTAAATGTCTCAGATTGACAATACTGCACCTCAGTGCCAAAATACTTTTGCACAGATGATCAGTAACCTGATAATGTTAGAATCATACAGAGATATTAATAACTAGGTTATGTTCCATAGCATATTCTGAACACGATTAAAACCGGGATAAGACATAACAAGGACCAGTGATCATGAAAAAGGTACTAAGTGACAGATGATGTTGATGATGATGATGAAGAGGAAAATTGTGTAAAATTGTGTGTTATTTTGTGCAGTGGTGGAGTAAGTAATCAGATCCTTTACTTTGGTAAAAGAAGCAATACCACAATGTAAAAATATGTCATTATAAGAAGTCTTGTATTGAAAGCATTATCAGCAAAATATACCCACAGTATCAAAAGTTAAAGTACTCAGTGCACAAATATGCACCCTTTGAGAGTTACACAATCATATTTTATTAGATTATTCCTACTGATGCATTCATTTGTAAGTAGGATTTTACTGAGTTAATTGGTCGATGTGGAGCTAATTTTAACTATTTTACATATGATAGGGTAAGTTCATTTATGACAATGAATCGTGTTTTATAAGTTCATGATATGTCTTTACTTGTAAAATCTCTAACTGTCACAATAATTTAGCGGTAAAAAGTACAAAGTTTCCCCTCTGAAATGTAGTGGAGTAGAAGTATAAAGTAGCAGAAAGCAGAAATACTCAAGTAAAGTACGAGGACTTCAAACTTGTACTTGAGAACAATTACAGAGTAAAAGTTTCAGCAGTGGTTAAGATATCGTTTCATTAGTAGTTTGAACAATATTGGGTTGAAAAATATATCTACATTGTATTATTAAATTATTGTGATAAGGAATCATTATGTCTAGATTCATATCATATGTTTATTCTTTTATCAGCCTGATGTCAGATAAAACCAATTCCAACTATACCTTATTAAAAGAATGGACTGGAATGAATGGACTTGGCCTTTGCTCATCTGTCGTAACACACAAGCCACTGAGTTGATATTCCCGGTATTAACAGTATTAAATCTAAATATTACGCATTGTTAGTTTCGTTCTGCCACGATTTGTGTAACAGAAATATGACCCCTCAGATTTGTCTTGGGACCCCTTGGAGGATCCTGACCCCCAGGTTGGAAACCACTGACAATCTGAAACAACTTAGTTGCATATGGGTGATCGCCAACATTTTGTGTGACTTCTAAAAACCCGGCGCCAGTGATGACGACCTGCAGTACCTGCATCATACTCACTTGCAATGTGGGTATACAGTATGTAGTAGACATAATATCAATATAATAATCAATTATATTTTTAGATTATGACAGGATCACATTATCAATTGATCATGAAAAGACTTGCAGAGAATTATCGCTTTTGTTTTTCCAGCCCGCAACTTTACCCCATGTTTTGGTTCACTCTCACCGCTCTCATAGCAGGGTTTTTGGTCACAGCAGGCAGCTGTTTTCACTGACAAAAGGTCTGATAAACCCACTGTAAACACCACCTTCCTCAACCAGACGGTCACACGGTTCAGCTGGTGAACATAGTGGAGCACTTCGCTGCTAAAGAACCAGATGTTTCTCTCAGGAGTCGGTGGAGACCAAATACAGAGCTAAAAGTAGAGTGAAAATTGGACTCACATTCAGCAGGTGTCCAGAAACACGACTCCAAATGGATGCTAATCTTGCTCCATATCTGCTTGATGTGTAAATAGTCAACTGCTTGCTAACACAATTTTGTTTAAAATTTCAGCTTCATTGTGTTCACTGCCCCTAAGTGGCCAAAAGATAAATTGATGTTAATCTATTTCAAAAAAGTGTAGATAGTTGTAGTTGTAAAATGAAACAGGAAAGGGCACTGTATAACAGTAGCACGTATTGAACATTTACGTTAACTATGTTATATTTAGGTAGTAAGATTGATCTTATAAGCAGTGGTGGAAAATAAGTACATTTACTCAAGTACTGTAGTTAAGTATAATTTTGAGTATTTCCATATCATGCTACCTTGTACTTCTCTACATCTCAGAGGGAAATATTGTATTTTTTCCTTCACTACATTTATTACATTACTTTACAGATTCAGTTTAATAATACAACAATATGATTAACTAGTAAATTATGATGTATTATTAAAGGTTAATATAAGACTATTGATTGCCAGGGGGAAAATTCACAGGCTATCCAGCAGTTTATAAATTAAATTTCCCCCCACCTTTTCCAGCAGCAACATTAAAGTAATGTATACTAAATCCATCAATAATTATAATCCAATAATATAATATACATTATTCTGAAATGGACCACTCAGCATGAGTACTTCTACGTTTGGTACTTTTGGCATATTTTGATACTAATACTTTTTTACTTTTAATTATGTAAAATTTTTGAATGCATGTTACCTTTAACTCTCAGCAAGAAAGTAAACAAACGCATTTCCCAAAATGTTAAACTCTGTCAATAGTTGATCTGCACTTGGGGTCACGCTTCCGCTGAATCTGTTGGGGGTCATTCAAGCGCAGAAGTTATGTAAATAAACACTGTATGTATGACCAGTCATTGTGTAGAAATGCGCCGCATGAACTCTCATGCAACCCTAAAGCACTAACACTCGTAGTGATCTACGACGACACAAATGCATGAAAAGCATGAAGTTAGATTTATGAAAGAAGTGGAGAAAATAAAACAAATTGTCACATGAAGTAGCAAAGACAGTTTCACAGGTCAGATAACTCCGCTGACGTTACACAGGACCAAAAGAGGTAGCTGATTTCACTTCTATTTTCAAGCATGGTTTAACCGGGACTTCTGCAGATCTACAGCAGATATGCATACTATGCAAATATGCATATAAAGATCAGATATAGTGGTATAGTTACAACCTTCACTTTGGACAGTTCTTACATAGAAAAAGAAGAAAAAAAAAAAGCCATGTGTGACTGAGGTGACGACTTCAAGGCACCTGGCTGAGCTGCAGTCATGCATTTACTATGGGACTTCTTAAAAAAAATAAAATAAAAGCCCATGTCAATACACACTGAAGAAAATATTTCATTAGACATTTGGCCACATGACAATACATTCTTAACATGATTTGCCAAGTTAAATGTGTTTGGGTGTGGGGTTTTATATGTAAACCTTGAGAGAAGATTATCTCACAACTCACAGCATCCAACCGTCCACTGGACTACGTGCAATTATGTTAAGCGGCCGTTTTCAAAGTTACAAAAAGGCAACAGACAAAGAGGTACACTCAATAAGATTATTTATGTTATTGTACAATCTGCATTTTTTAACAAATAATAATAAAAAAAGATTAGTAAGATGTACAGTATTCGAATGATCATATCTGGTGTGGACTGAGGACTCCGCCTGCCTCGTCAATTCAAGTCCACCCAGAACTCCAGTGATGGGAGAGGGAGGGGGCTGGGGCCTGGAATGACTTTCATGAATGCTCAATAAGTGTGTATACAGTTGTGTGTGTGTGTGTGTGTGTGTGTGTGTGTGTGTCTACGTATCTCTGCATGTACCTGTTATTGTATACCTGTGTGCGTGCGTTTGTGTGCGTGCGTGTGTGTGTGTGCGTGCGTGCTCAGCCAAGGTGTTGGCAGGAGGTGGAATGTCACATGGCGGATGATGGGGATAAAGGGATGAAAGCAAGACAGAAGAGTTGGGGGAGGGTGGGGGAAAGATGGAGGCAAAAGTAGCAGGGGCTCAGTTGGTGTAGATCTGGCCCTCAGGTGGCTGAGGAAGCTTCATGTTTTCCTTGCATGTCATGAGCCGTCGCAGCTCCAGCAGCACCATCCGGATGCTGTAGGAGTTCTGCCACTTGGCCAGTGCAGTCACCGCATGCATGTCAACCTGGAGGACAGAACAAATACGGAGGCATGTGATGCTTCACCCTGTCATCTTAGTCTTTTCCTTTCTAAATGAGCAAAATGTTAGAAAATGGATTTTAAGATAGTTTATGTAGATCCTCTGACTTCCTTTATGTTCAGATCAGTTTACGCACTAGTTTTGTTTGTTTGAGTCCAAACCTGAGGTCGTCATCACCGCCCACTAACCGCTTTAAACGTCCTAACTATTCATCAGTCTGGGGTATGTTTAAGTGAATATTTCCTCATTAAATTTCAAGTGTTTTCCACAGTTGACAGGACATGATGTTGGTGCTTAATTTGAACTACACCAGGAAAACTGGAAAAAATAAATATGTGGGCGTTGCTGTAGAAGAAGTGAAAAAACAAGTGCCCGTTCTCCACTGCCCTACTAGGGAACACAGTGTGTATCATGTTGGCTTTAGCCATGATGTTTTCTGTGCTCCTAAATGGAGAATAACAGACAACCTACAGTTTGAGTGGAACCAATCTAAAACCGCCTTCCTTCTAGTGGATCTGCTACGGTTTCTGGTCTGCATTCAAGTAAGGACAAAATGGTCATACTACAAATTTTTTCAGGAAACAACAATCAGATTTAGACCAAACAGTTAGTGTGATCGTGCCCTGAAGTATCAAATTAAAAGATGAAGATGTACATCTCACACCACATACTGTACAGTGCTGTAAATCTTGTGCCAAAATGAATGCAATGGTTGCATTAGCTGTCAGAGGATTCAGGCATGCACTTAAAACAAGACTTTGCTTATCTAGAATGACCACAGAGCACACATGACAAGGTAATGCAAAAAAGTCTTCCTTTCTGTGTACACCTTTAATTTTTTCTAATAAATGCTACACTAATGTGAACATGCTTTGTGTTGCCTTCACACGCTCCCAAATAACTTAATGCTCTTCAACATAAGTGGCTCATTTTCAGTTTGGACTAGCCTTGATATTACAAAGTAAACATAAGTCAAATGCTGTCCAAATGTATGTATCAGCGTAGCACGAACAGGATCAGAAAAGATCATTATCATCTATTTCAAAATAGACTGCTGACAGTTGAGGCATGCAAATGTGGGTTAAAAAAAGCTAGAATAAAACACGGATTTAGAAGATTCACATACCACACCGTTGGAGGTGTGCACACCATTCAAGTTTATCTTTGTCACAAATCTGACAAACGGTGGCGACTCTGGGTATCCTGGCCCACATTCAACCTTCAGATTGTACATCCTGTTTTCATAGCTTGTCTGTGGACAGAGACAAGTGGGGGAGAGGTAAGTGGACAGCACACTAGACATCAACACGCAGCCCATAATTTTCAATGAATTTAACAACACCATCTGTGTGAAATCTATGGAAGAAAATGCCCCAAATCCACGTTGTGACCACTAAAAATGTAACTATATTTTTACCCAGTTCCTTAGGAACAGTAAATATGTTGGAGAACGCGAATCAGCTGAGCCAGCTGTAGTCTGACACACTTTGCACCTGCCTTCCAATTAGATAACTTAGCGGATGTACCCATTCACAGCAGTGTGCAGCTAGTACACTACTACAACTTGGTACACTGATAGAAGACAATGAACAAATCAAAGCCGAGACCTGCTGGTTACACAACAGTCGGTTACCCTCTTGGCCACTGTAATGAGGACTGTGCAGTAAGCATTTAAGTGTTTTTTAAAAAAAATGGCACCACTCACTCTAGGAGGGCCGAGGATCACCCCTCTCCATCGTGTTAAGGTCATGTCCTCGTCATCCTCCAGACCCCAGCTCACCGTCCCATCTCCCACACCTTTCTGGCCTTCCTCCAGCTCTTCCAGGAGCCGGAAATTGCGAGGAACTTTAACGCCTGTTAGTGGACAAAGACACCAAAGCAAGGTTGTTACGCTCAAACGTGCGCCTTTCCGACAGAACAAGAGGATTTAGGTACCACCAAGCTTGCCAGAGCAATGGCTTGCCGTTACAGAGGTGAGCTGGTTGTGGCATGACTCACTCAGATACAGAAAAATAAGCAACACCTTAGTCGACAGTGGTACGTGTTATTAATTTCCTCTAATTTAGCATCTGTCTTCGACGGTGCTGCATCATTTGGCCTCTGCGGTGAGATATGATGGTGCTGCACTGTTAACTGAGCCATGCAAACGGACACGGTCACGCTGCCAGCTGATGCAGCAATCAGAGCGCCCTGGCTGAATCTCAGCGAAGCGTTAGATCCTGTTTTCTTGATTATCTGGAAGGCGGTATCTCGGGAAAATGTACCGTCATTGTTGACGTTGAACGGTCTGAGGTCACCCATGCACGAAGGCTGATCGCGGATTCACCAGCATTTATTGATGACATTGTGGCGCTAATGACCCGGTTTATGACACATCCGCTGTCTGAGTCGGTGAACAATTTTATGCAGCAAATGAGCTAACATCACCCAGACGTTAGGGTGGCGGTGCTGTGGCTCACTAGCGTCAGTGCTGTACAGTTACCATGCTGAATCACGTTACTAAATGAAAACCAACAAGTTATACAAGGCTACATATGCATATGACTGGTGCTAAATTATCGCACGGCTATCAGACGATATGAAATTCCTTTGACGGCAGTCATTCTGCATTTCAATTTATCCAACTTAACTTACGTTAGCTTAGCTAATAGCATCGCTTCCTATTCATTCTCTTCGGCGGCTCCAGCTTTGCGTTAGCGTATATCTTTTCACAAAATAGGTGCGTCAGGAGATCATCAACCTCATTGTGAAACTTGATAGCTACATCGTGAAAATCGATTCAGCCTTTTATTCAACGGCAGCTTTTCATAATGATATATTTCCCCCGAACACTTACCTGATCCGGCGGCGACCGCCATCTTGTCGCTACACAGCGGGAGCGCGCACGTAGCTTTGCCATTGTGGCCAACGCTGCGTCACGTGGAAGAAAGGGAACGCATCGCTTCCTTTATGGTTCTCCGGAAAATAGTCTGAGACGCAGAGTGTGTGGCAAATTAAAGGAAAACCTTTGTTGATAATTTATATATATTTTTTATTATAAACAAATCCCATTAAAAGACCAAATCCAATAATGAGATGATGCAACCAACAAGTCTTGTCTGTGTTGCCAAAACCTGATATATATGTTTTTCTTCTGAGCCATAAAGCTCCCTTAAAAAACCCTTAAAAGACTTCCCTGTTGCATATTAGGTGACATGTTGTTTCAGTTCTATAAACGCTGGCACTGTTGTTTATTTTGACTTAATCCCACACACACCAGGCTGCTTGAAATACTCACTAGAAGGTCAAATGTGAATCAATCCGTGGGTGAAAATAGTTCCCATTATAGCAGTATTTACTCAAGTTTAAGTGAAGTTTACTAAAAACCACAGTGGCCCGCTGTTTTAGGGAATTACTAAACTTTTTTTTTTTTTTTTAATGAAATGACCTATAATAGGAACCAATGAGCTTGGGCCAGAGATACCACAAACAGGGTAGGGAAGTAGAAACATATTAAGAGACGGACAAACACATTGTAGGTTTTGGTCTTTTCATAGCATTTGTTAACTATTATAAAAATATTGATTATCACCAGCTTTATCCTTTCAATCGGCCTGATAAAGCCTAGCTCCCCAACAGAGGGCAGCACATTTATTAATTAGTAATAGGCCTTTTACACAGCAGACATTTTGACTTGTCACTGTAGGAAAATAGAGAGTTACTAATAACACTGACAGTGGTTCTGTTATTCCATCCTATCATTTACATCCATGATTTTCTTACTGTGACATGTCAAAATATCTTCTTGAAAAACAACTGTATTTGCTCTGCCTTTAGACCCCGAACAGAGTGAGATTATGCCGGCAGGGAAGAAGGAAAGTATGAATATTAAGATTGTGAAGTTTTAATTATATAGCTACAACATCCTTAAACTAAAGCTAAGAAAGAAAGAAATGCATCAGAGAAAACAGGATGCAGTGATTATCAATAATCCGTTTATTTTGTTTATTTATAAATACAGTTTAATATGTACATTGTAAGTCTCCTACACGGAAGACAACAAAAAGGCATCAAGGCATTATTCTGATATCTTAAAACTCCATCACCACCATATAACCAACTACAACATCCATTTGGGTCTTGCTTCAGAAGACATGAGAGGCAAATGAAGGGCAATTTAATGTCAGTCAATAAACTGTTTTCCCGTATCACTGGCAAGATTTACAGTAAATCAATCAGGGAGAGGATAAGGCAGTTCAATAAAAAGGATCATTACAAAAGCGATTTCAAAACAGCACGTCAAACATACCAATGACAACTTCCCACCCCATTTACTAACAAGTTTAATTTGCTTCCACAAAATGGTTTCCAGTGGGAAAATATTTAGTTAACCACACATTGTCACAAAATACCCTTTAAATCCACTAAAGAAAGCCCCTTGGTCTCCAAGCTGAAAAAACACACACAGCTTATACACCGGTTTCACCTCAATAACGAGAGGCCAAGTTAACTGCACTGATTTATGGCTACGACAGAACCTATATTGCATTTCAAATTATTCAGTTACTTTGGCCAACATACTATGATAAAAGTTGCTTGAATCACTTATTTCTATCTATTAAATGACGTTCAACTTCAGTAACGGAGTGTTTTGTTTTGGTTTGCTTTTTTTTTTTTTTTTTTTAATTTTCTTTTTTTAACAAATTCATATCAAATTACTTCAATCACCTTAACCACAATCCTGAGATCATCTGGAGAATAAGAATAAGTCAATGTATGTTAAATCCATACTCACAACCAGACTCCAAAGTACAACAGCCATTAATGGCAAGTATGGCAAGTCTGTCTCCAAGCAAAGTGCTCCTTCTGAGTTCATCCATGTGCTTTTTATTTAGTTGTCAGTTTTGCCAATCTCCACACTAATTATGGCATGTCATGTCTAGCTTTTCTAACCACTATCCTTAGCTTGCCCTATTTTGCGGTATTACAAAAACACAAAACGTCCTTAAAAATCATCATTACTTTTATATTACCACAAAAAGCAATTTACTGAAGCGTCGTGACATCCAGCAGGGCCAACGCCAAAATTCCTGTTTAGAAAATAAGCCTGGTGTCAAGGTTTAAATGTGTCTACTGACTGCAGTTAGCGGTGCCCCAACAATATTTTGCCTAAACGAACTACAGGAGTAAAACTTGCACGCAGGCCTTAAACTTTGATGCAGTGACACATACTACCACCCATTTACCAGCATACATTACATTACCTAGCGCACACAGAAACGCTTCTCACTATACTCAACAAGCACTATGCAACCTCTAGTGTACTTCTGCTGTTTTCCTAGGGTGAATTATTCTTTATAATCAAGTATGAAGGATTCAAAAAGTGGAATATTACATAATATAAAACAAAATTTTGGTTTCAAAGTTAACTACAACAATTATATGATCTACTTTGGGTATAACACCAGAAGCTTAACAATTAAGCCTTTAACCTGGTCCACCCAACTGAACAGCAAGGTTAGCTTCTCCCATTTCAACCTGAAAACCTTTGCCAGGATTTCCTTGGAATGAAGATAACATTTTGATAGTTCAAACCTGGGAGCATTTGGTCAAAATTTGGTGTCATGTTTCGAAAGAGGGGCAATTAATTCCATCTGGAGCGAGCACAGTCCTCGCTGGTCAGTGTCTGCCTTACACAAACTCGAAGGAAAGCTGGTGACCCAGTATATTGCTTGCACAAGCCGACATGCTGTATGCATGCACGCATTCTTACGTCTGTGTAAGTGACATCTTAATTAGTGAAAGTCATTTTGTCATGCAGTTTATTAAGTAGCTAAATTTTTGAGCTCCAGTTTTCCAACTAAGTAAATGTTGTAAACTATTAAAAAAGAAAGGCATTTTGACCTAATCATATGAGTTAAGACATATAGTTAAGGGCCTCTTATTTCACTGCATAGTTATTCGCTGTACAATACATTTACAAATTACTGACTGAAGCATTAAAAAAAACAAAAAAAACAAACAACTTTCAACCAGTTAATTAATTAAATAATCTCATATATAGGACTGAAGAAACTCCTGGATCGTCAGCTTTCACTGAAGCCCTTGTAGCGTCACCAATTTGTCGCAGGCACCAAGACGGTACGCTGTGGCAACATTGCTCACGGGGAATGTTACGCTCTGAAATTGACCGTCCCTTCCCACAATACAAAGAGAATAGCAAGATGCGAGGAGTGAAAACCATGTTACATACAGTTGGCACATAACTTTGGAGTATCCGTGCCTGATTAAATGAGACACAGATCCCAGAAATACAGAATTTCCACTGCAACAACACGAAGAAATGCTGCAAGTAAAACAGAACAAAAGACAGACACAAGAACTGCATTTACGGTGTGTAAGGCAGCCTCACAAAACTGCATGTGCCTCTTTCCCGCAGAACAGTCTGTTCACAAGGAGTCAAAACCTAAAAAAATGCTTTTCACAGCGGCACATTGATCATCTGAAGAGGCTACTTAGTAGGGCCAGAATGACTCAGCAGAACGCCAGCATGATATATGTCTATCACCAGTCTGGCTTCAACACTGACTACAGTCGCAGGCATTTCCATGTGACTTTTCAGATCAAATTACCGTGTGTCCCCACTTAGCCTGAAAATTTCTCACCTTCTATGTTTGCAGTTTCAATGGCCAGATAACATCCAGAAAATAACAAATTCAAGTAGAAAATGCCAGCTTAGGATCTGACATTGATATGAGCAATCTAGTTCTTTGTCCTTTTTGGTTTGTTTATTTCAAAATGTGTTTTCTGAGCTGTTGGACATGTCATGTAGCATCCTGGTGGGATGAGTTGGGCTGTAAAGTAACACTCACTCCTCCGCTGTAACTGTAGTCATTGTCTCAAATTGACTAGTTCATCACAATTAAATATGGCTGCATTTTGATTCCTTACAAGTTACTAGACTCAACAACGGGCACAGGTTATTACTGAAAAAAACAACAAACAAAACAAAACGCACTTTGTCGTCACCTCTCTTTAAAAAACAGCCAACAAATGTAACAGTAATTTGTTCTTTAGCTATCAACATTGCAAAAACATCCTAAAGGCCTTCTATATATCGCCCGAGCCCTACTACTTACCATGGCCTAAATCCAATTTTATTACTTTCATCAAGTAGACCCTTAATAAGGTGGAGATGAAAAGACTGATCCAGAGTAATAATAAAGCAGTGCTATATATAATGTGATTTATCAACCCTCCAAATGAGCAGTTGTGGCTCTGGAGGAGAAAAAAAGTGAGCGTTCACACTTTCAAGTATTCTTTTTTGGGATCGTTTTGAATTTTCTGACGTGAAGGAAATCTTTTGATCTCCTTGAACAGAGAGATCAGACGGTTTGGTCAGATACTTATGTATCTGACCAAACCGTCTTCGCAACAGGCTTTCTAAGTCACCTCCAAAAAGTGATGAGTTGTGTTAGACATACGGAGAGTTAAGGATATATTGCGATTTGAAATCGTGATCTCCATGAGTAAGTAATGAAAAACTTCCACCAACAAAGCCCTCCTCTTGAAAAACAGACAAAATGTGCAAGACTTAAAGCTATGGCATCAGAAACTGTTAGTTTTCCTTCCTATGGATTACAGTTTAAGTGAGGCAAAAAAGGGGATGAGAAGCCTGGACGGAGCCAGCATCTTCTGAGGTAGGGTGCAGTTAGCCTGCAGCGTTACTTGACTTTTTGAGCCCATTTCAGGTCGTCTGCCCTGGGCTTCTCTCCTGTCACACCCTGGATAAGATCCTCCAGGTTCCTCCAGAAACCCAGCTTCTCCAGTGGGTAGTTCAGCCAACCTGGAGACACAAAGCTCGGTGACAAATCTGCCCGACTCTCACCCCTTTCATCTTCAAAACAACTACGCTGATTCTTTATTTCCCTATAAGGAAGTAAGAGACGAACCTGTAGTGATGCAGAAGTACGTCTCGTGGGGGGAGACGTGATGGATGCGGTGGTGCTTGCGGGGAAGGATGACGTGGCAGTGCTGTAGGAACACGACCCAACGAGGAAGGCCGAAGTACGTGTGTGACCACTTGTGAATCTGGTTGGTAAGGGTCACAAAGATGGCAAGTGCAAACAAGTAGCAGTACCATGAGTAGTTATGGTAAATCTCCGCTGCAATCAAGAGAAGACAGAAGCAAGGTGAGAAAGAAACTCGTCTGCCCTCTGCTGGGTTATTTTTAAAGTAACAGTTTAGATCAGATTTTCACGTAGAAGAAAAGGTTAGGGCTCGGTTTGTTGATATAAAACTCACCAGGGGAAAGGGTCAGGAAGTTGAAGGCCATGTTTGCCAGAGGGACTATGGTCAGCATGCAGTTGTCACCATTGGTCTCAATGAAGTCATGGCGGGTGATGGCTGTGGGGTCGATGTGGTGCTCTCTAAATGGTCGTATAAAGGCCTGCAGGACAGATCGGACAGCAGAGTTGGGTGAAAAACAAGAAATACACACTGTAAACGGTGGAAAAAAGCAGGTTCCCTTTCAAAAACAGATTGTTTAGAGTACAAACAATGGATTCTAGATTTTCTTTTCTGTGTGTGTGTGTGTGTGGGGGGGGGGGGGATCATGGATACCGTACCTTTCCAAAGATGGGTAGATCCACCGATCCCCACGTATCAGCCCCCCAGTGAACAAGTCCAGACGCAAAGTCTGCGGTGAGTATTCCTGCCACTGAAAATGATTTTGAGGAGGAGAGGAGCACAGAAAAATGGGGGAGCAAATCATTTAAATAAAAAGAGAACAGCCAACATGTGTTTGGAAAAAAAACAGAACTAATAAACTCGGACGATACAAGATCAGGACATTATATAATTTTTCAGTCAGCACTTACCAATGCCCAACAGAATGTACCACAAATGCCCCAGATGGAAATTGGCAAGGAGGTGAATGAAATTGAAGGCCATGAGAGAGAAGCAGAGGACAACGCTTATCCATTCTTGACATCTTTTGCCTTAAAGAAAAACATGAGCATACATATTAGTACAACTTGAGCACAGGAGCCTACTGCTGATTCTTATAAGGATGGATTTGGAAACAGCAGTTTCACGATAAGATTATCAGTCATAATATGTCTCCAGTCCACAACACCCGGGCCACCTTAAGCCCACAGTGCGTAATCTAATTCAAACTAAAATTTCCAAAAGGTTAGCAAACCAGTCAGCATGATTAATCCTCAGGTGTTTCTTTACGGCGGTGACACTCGGCGAGGAGACATTCCTCTGCCCTTTGCTAGATACGTGACACTGTTGAGCAACTTGCCCTGAAATACCGGTCCACATTTTACAGCTCAAAGAAGGCTGCGATCTCTACAACCCTCTAATAGGAGAGAGTCTGATCACCGTACAGTCAAAGCTGTCAGATTCAGATCCTTGTAAGCACAGATGCATTATTGTATGGGCAAGCCGGGCACAGGCCCAGGGGCCCCCTGACCCGGCCGGGCCCCTGAGCCTGTGCCCGGCATGCCCATCCGCTTCTGTATGAAGTGGCTGTTAGTATTTCTTATCTTAAAGTCTCAGAATTCAGTTGAAAGACACAAAATGACCACAAAGAAATGCAAAATGCTTCCAAAAGAGGAGGCAAAAACAACTGCAAAGAAACTCAAAATGCAAAACGGCTACAACAAAAAACACACAACAGGACCAAAAAAAGAGACATGAAACAAGGACCCCAACGGAGAAACAACATGGTCATAACAAGACATAAAACGACAGCAGACTCCCCTTGACCGTAAAGGTACATAAACAACAACAAAGAGATACAAGACGACCACAGAGAGACACAAAACGGCCACACAGAGACTTAAAACTAGCACAAGTCAGGCGGTCCTGCACAGGAAAGGGAGGGGCCTTTTACCTGTCTTTGCCCAGGGGCCATGTTCTTAATAATCTGCCCGTGCTAGTAGGGTCCTTAACTGAATACGGCTCAAAAGGCACCAAGTATTTGTACAGACGGCGGGAAGGCCATTCACTTTTGTGCGGTCGAGCTCGAACGACACGAGTGTCGATGAGAGGACAGGCTCGGCTGAACCGCCGAGATCTCCAAACTGTGTGGTGTTTTTTTTTTTTTTTTTCCCCCGGCTCCGCGCTGCTCCCGGAGTTGCAGTCTACGGGCTGACTTAGCAAACAACGCCGTTATGAAAGGTCACGGGCGGCCCCGTGGACGAATGAGGCTTCGGAGCCTAAAGCAGAAGCGGCGGGTTCCTCCAGCCTCCGCCCGATGCTCGAAATGTCAGAGGACAGCTGCGACTCACACACGAATCCGGCCAATTTCACACCATTCCCATTGTGTAACAACAACAACACCAACAACAACAACAACAACAGCAGCAGCAGCAGCAGCAGCACCGTGACTGTAACAAGCCCCGGAGCTGTCGCCGATTGCTCGGTGTCATTTAAACGGCAGCAGTTAAAGATAAATCCGTGATCTCGTTTTGTGATTTCAGTGGGGTTTTGTTTGTTTTGTTTTTTTCCGGTCTTTTAGTTTGATCCTCCGTGGCTATATAAAGCCAGTCGTTATGTCACAGCACTCGTGGACACTTGAACCGGGGGAACAAGCTCGTAAGACAGAGCCGCCGAGGAGATCGACTCACCTGGCGAGTACAAAGTGGCCAGTTCTCGGGCACCGGCGTGTTGTGGACCCCATCTGGCCGTTCCCCGGCCCGGTCCCTGCGGCTCCGGGTTCAGCGTTTCCACTCCACGCCCGCTCTCGTTAGCCGTTCTCGCCATTTCTCCGCCGTGGGCCCAGCCACAGCCCCTTCAGACTCTCTGCTCTCTCAGCCGGGAGCCAACGGAATCATCGACCTTCTCAGCCCACAGACCAACGCAGGCATTTCGACCAATCCAGAGCGAGTCGGTGAGCGCTGCAGCCAATCGCCGGGCGGAGATATGTTCCACAGACAGCCGAGTGACCAATAGGGGTCTCGAGGGTAAAGCCCGCATTTCCCGACCCCACCCATCCTGGCAGCTCTCAGCGCTCTGCCGGGCGTACGGTAGATGGAGCTCTCGGTGCGTAAATGGCATCCAACACAAACACGAACCACCGGATCGGGTGTTACAGCGACGTCCGTCAAAACCGACAGATGGTGAAGCTGCAGCCTCGACTGTGGAAAATACCCAGAGGATGACAACAGCTAATCAGGTGAGCGGCTAAGTAGTTGAAGTGCTGAATTTCTGAAGATTTAAGTGTTGAGGTTCTTTAACTATTAAAAGAAGTAATAACGCAAATAATTCAAAGCTCAGTTCATAAGCAATAAAACGCACCGATGCTCATGGACGAATTATGACAAAATGGGCCCACGAATGGAGAAAGGTCAAAAGACCCCCCACCCCTCCTACATAGGACCCCCAGACTGAGAGAGACACCAAACAACGTCCATTGTCACCGTTTTGTGGTCTCTGTTTGTGGTCATTTCGTGTCTTTTAACCGAGCTCTGGTCCTACTAGGGCCTACCAGGGCACATGGGCCCAAGAGGTCACGGGGCCCTTGTGCCTGTGCCTGGTAGGCCCCACTGGGTAATCCATCCGTGCCCTGGCTTGGTTCATTAAGTTCGGGGGTTTCGCTGCTGCAGCGTCAGTAGGTCTGCTGTGACCAGTTGCTTGTTTTGGTTACCAAACTTTCATTACTTCGGTTACGGTCACATGACATTTCAACTTTCACCTTCATCTGCCACGTTTTGCCACAGTTGCTGCTCTTCAGCAAAAGCTAAACAGCTAATCATTTTAGGTCAAATAAGCAAAACCTCGACACAAAACTACTCCATTACAAGTGTTATCAGCAAAATGTATGGGAAAGTAACTAAGTAACATTTACTCAAGTACTGTACTTAAGTACAATTTTGAGTTACTTGCACTTTACTATGCTGCTGTGCCCAAGGCTGGATTACCAACCGGGCAAAGCAGGCAAATGACCCCCGCTGGCCATTAAAGTCCCAGGATCATTATGAGCTAACTGATTGTCTTTTGGCTCAGTTTTGTAGAGGGACTGTTTGCAGGAATCTATTCTAAATTAAGACCTTTATTCTTTAGAAAACCTTGTTCAGTCATTGCCCAAGGGCCTCCTAACATTTTAATCATGTTGATGGAATCATGGTAACAGCAGTTAGCAATTAATCCAAACAAAAAAGGAAAAAAAAATAATTCAGCTTAAATTTCCCATAAAGCCACAAATTCTAATGAGTCACAAAATGAAGTTTAAAAAACAGTGCGTGCACATGCTGTGGATCAACTTGGGAAGAAGCAATTATTTATGTTTCCGGAAAAGGCAAGAGATGTATTTCGAAGACATGCCCAAACAGAAAAAGTGTTTTTCGGCCGCACACCGGTGAAAGTTTCTGGGGGGATACGCACATCCTAAACATTTACATCGACTCTGTCGCTGCTGCGTCTCGCTGTGTGTGGATTCTTGCAGCTCACCATGAGATGGCAGTAAGACCTCACATTAAATCTGAATCACTCAGCTCTGATCACAACTACTACACTATATGCAGTATAGCAAGAGCTGAGAGTCAAGTTATGAACTGACAGTGTGCATTTAGACTCATTAGACCACCTGGGCACCTGCACATGATACCAAGACCTGTTCATGGCACCTGAGCGAAGTCACTGTGTCTGGTTGTTTTTCTTGTTTGTGGGCTGTTTACTTTTTCTTTTACTTTTAAATTTGCTGTTCAGAGAGCAAAAATCATGCCATAGGCCACAAAGAGGATCTTCTTGGATGTTGCTGAGCGCACACAGATTCGTTTTCTGTTGGTTAAACCAGGCTAACTAAATCTGACCAAACACTCGACCTGACCCCTGTGCAGTATTGGAGGGGATGCATCATCTCGTACAGCTCAACCACACAGGAACCGGGAGACTGGTTTAAACTAGTCTGCGAATACAGTGGGGAAACATCTGTCTGGAGATGCGTCCAGAGGTGCTTTATGAGCGTCGCCGTTATGGGGTTATTACGCATGAATTTAGATAATGGTAAACAGGTTGCCACCGAGCTTGGATTTTTCCATTATTGTCGAGTGGATGGGATGTGACTGTAGAGGGCGTGGATGGACGTGTTGTGAACAAATGCTGGTTCAAAGTACTCGGACGTCGTTTGGTGATCTGGTTCGAGGGGCCGCTGTTGCTTCCAACTCCCATTTGTCCCAGTTTCCGCCCCCCCCCGCTCCTCATGCTGCTGCTGAAACCCAAAGTCCTCGCCACCACCGAGTGTCCCAATGCCAGACACGAAGTAGGGGTTTTTATTATATCCAAATACAAACAGTTGAACGTAGGAAAGGTCCCCGAGACGCAGCGCAGGTTGTCCGGTTGGCTCCTCGCTGCGCGTCACACACCTGCCCAGCTAAGCCCCGCCCTTCGCATGTAATAAAACCCCCCCGAGACAGGAAGACCTGTCAATTCCTCCCAATCCATGAGCACAGGCTTCTCAAAGTAGTTCCGCTGCGTGCTGTCAGGGGCAGCGACACTGGGGGATTTAAAGTCACCACGTTACGACACTCGAGCCATTTCGCAACTGAGGCAACTGAACCAAAACCACTCTTGGGCGTCCGACCTCAGCCCTCCATGCTCCTGCAATCCGGCGGGTGTTAAGATCCATGGAAGTGGCCGGCTTCTACGACGAGGGCAGCTTTGCTATCCACAGTAGAGACAGCATTATCAGTCCCATCAGCAGCGGCTCTTACTGGAGGCTCGGCGACTCGATGTCGGAGCTGGGCATTGAAGAGCGGGAGAGAGCGATAGACTTCAGCGTTTACCTGGATTCGGCTTTGCACTGTCCGCAGCTGGCGGCGCAGACTCAGCAGCAGCAGCAGCAGCAGCAGCAGCAGCAGGGGGACGTTTTCTCAGATTTCCTGGCGGAGAACAAGATCAAGAGAGTCGCGGCTTTACAGAACTACAAGAGCTACTCGCTGTTGAACGAGCTGGAGACGAGTCAGTGCGAAAACTTGCGGGACCCCAGGGAGCCCTACTCTCTGGGTTACACTGAGCTGCAGGAGACCCGTGTGGATAGTGTCCTCAGCCCCGAACTCGTCGGGAGCCGCTACAGAGCTGCTGCTGCTGCTGCTGCCGCTGCTGCTGCTGACAGAGAAGACAGTCAGGAAGACGCAAAGATGGAGAACGGGTCGTCTGGTTTTGACATGAGGTCCTACCTTCATTACCAGTCCACCAGCGGCAGTCTCGGGAACATCTCCACTGCGTCCTCGACCTGCTCCAGCCCGCCCGGCACACCTGCCCCGTCAGGTAAAAGCAGGTCGCCGTCGCACGGCGGCAAAATCTCCAGCGGGAAAGCGAAGAAGCGCCTGGACAAGGACAGTGAAGAGTACAGGCTGAGGCGGGAGAGGAACAACCTCGCCGTGAGGAAGAGCAGGGACAAAGCCAAAATGCGCAACTTGGAGACTCAACATAAAGTGCTGGAACTGGCCGCAGAGAACGATCGTTTACAAAAGCGCGTGGAGCAGCTGTCCAGAGAGCTGGCCACCCTGCGCAACCTGCTCTCTGCCACCGGACAATGTTAGAAAGACCTTCGCCGGGGACTCCACGCGGATCTCCGGGCTGCTTTTCTAATCACTGATGGACTTTAGAGCCCGAGGTGCTCCACGGAGCGAGTGTTGGAAACGGTACGCCTCACAGGTGAAGACGGCGACCATCAGTTTACAAGGACACTTTGAATGGGACTAAAGAAGTGGGTGCATGGATTGCGCAATCATTCACGATTCTTCACATGTCACCTTAGCTTTATTCTCAGATGTAATTTTTGGTGTATGCAGTATTTCTGTGCAGGTTTTACATACATGCGAGTGACTTTCTACGTTTTGTGTATTCAGAGCAATGGTTGTCAAGGGAAGAGTTGTGCTGCAGTGAAATGATGCAACTCTTTGTAATAGTATTGGCAATGAATGAAATAAGTCTAATTATTTAATATTAAAAGGTGAAACGCTTTAATTGTACTTGATATTTTATTGAATTAAACAGATTTATACTTTGTCTTAACCATTTCTTTTGTAGTTTCTTCTTTTCTGTCCCTTTTGAAGCAGGTGTAGGCTGAGATAGACAGGGGTGTAATGCTTGCCTTAAATATTCACACACATGACAGTCAGACTTTGCCTTACCACGCGTGTCAGTTACCACACATTGCAGACAGAAATTTTGCTCGACTATAAGGCAAATTTGGGACCTTTTAAATTCAGGCCAGTATTCCAACATTGACAGGGACGCCAACACACTGTGGGAATTTGATGTTTCTCTGTGGGGATAGAGTGAATTTTACAAAGCCGGTCAACGCCAATAAGGCTACAAACATTTTTAATAATGCTTACGGATCACCATCGGCGCAGCTGATGATCATTTATTCTATCCACAAAGCAGAAAATGGCATCCAGTGGGTTTGATCAAAGCAGTGTTACTGTGATAGAAAGAGAATATTAAATGAGGGTTGATAGGTGAATTTGTGTTTTTCCATTGCCATTAAATACAATGGAAATGTGAGGCGATTTTTCATTTTGAAGAAACGTTCTCTGCACACTATTGCATGGTAACCCTTAAACCCACCGCCATTTTCTTTCCTCTGTTTACTTAGTGATTTGACGCAAAACTCCTCAGATCCTGAAATACATCCAACCAATTTGTGCTGAAATGATACTGCTGACAGCAGCAAAAAAAAAAAAAAAAAAAAAGACTTGGTCACACTGCATGCAGCACAGAAATGTTAGTTTTATCTTTAGCACATGGCTCTGTCAATAGTCTGCTGGGTCCACTGGCCCAGAGAGGGGTTCAAGGTTGCATGGAAATTAATCAACAACTAACCTCCTCACACCACTTCAGGTCATGCTTAAAGAGCCAAGAGCTGGCTGGGAGTCAGTGCAGGCAAGATATGAATAATCCCAAGCAAACCTCCCTTAACCCTAAGGTGGAGAAAAAAAAAAAAAAGAAAAAAAAAACACTCAGCAGAAAATGTAGAAGTTAAAAATGGGAGTGACAAAGTAGGTTACACCAGACATGATAGATAAGTTGACAATTGGTTTTCTCTGGAATTTACCAAGCCCTGCGTTTCACTGTGCGCGCTACATGAAACGTATCTGTCACGAGCAAGCAAACTCCAGACAGAGAAGATAAAGAAACAGAGCACGGTGGGATTTGTATGTGATTCGTGACAAGTCAGGGTGTGGAGTGTTTTCCAAATCTCCCCTCAAACAGCAGAGCTGAGGAAAAAAAAACCACTCTGCTGGAGGACACATTTACTACTTTGGCACTGAAAAGTCACGTTATATTCTCTACATTCAATATAAAGGCTGCGTGATGTTGTTTTGTGCAGTGAGAGATGATATTTTGAATACAGTGGATATTTCAACACATGCAATGATGAACAGTTTAGTTTTAAGCTGTTGTGCAATATCCTCCCTTTTCCAACACATCACCACTTGAAGAATGTTACACCCACTTTTAAATAAGACATTGTTATCCTCCAAGTACATGACAATAGCTGTAAGTAGTTGTGGCCTGGCTTTAGGCCTTACTGGCTACAAAACAGTCCAAGGAAAAAAATGTATAATTTTATAAACAGATTTCAAGGAAAGATGTACCATTTTTATGACACAATTGCAGAAACAAAGCAACGTTTTAAATCCCGTACAAATAATCTAACATCCAACACTCCATTGTTGTGACTTTTACAGCACAGCTCCTGCTTTTGCTGCTCTCGTCGTAGCTCTTAGCGTTGGCACGGATTCATTCAAACATTCTAGGCATTCTTTCTTCGATGACCCCATGTTTCCAATTCGAGCCCCACACAGCCTTTCCCTGCTCCTGGCTCAGATGCTGACAGGGGAGAGGGAAATTCCCACACAGGATGACCTCTTTTCTTGAAAGTTTAGTCCGGCCCCCTTTCAGCATTTTACCGTCAATGGGCAGTGTCTGTCCGTAAACTCCTCATTGCATCATAGCCTCTCCGGAGGCCAAATGGCCTCCTAAAAACTCCTCTGATAAAGCAATACAAACACACACTCACCTGTCATTCTGATGTGCACTATGTACCAGTTGTTGTGAAATGGAAAATTTTTTTTTTTTTTTTTTACCTCTGAGTCATGTTAATATGTTTCTTTGACTCTGTTAGCAGTTGCTTGTTCCCCAGAAAAGTTTTCAATAATGTCGTATCAGATTGTGTTTCGCAGATTGATCAAAAAGGTCGGAGGCTGAGGAGCCTGGTCTTATTTAACGCTTTTAATAATTTGATTTTGGCTTTGGTCAAGTTTTTCTGACTAGTTAAAAGGTGCATCAGCTGACGCAGCACATTAGTTTCTGTTTTATCTCATAAATACCAAAACCTAGGGGGGTTGAATAGGATTTGTGGCATCTCGACAGATAAGGTATTTAAGAAACATGTATGACACATGTTCAAATTAATGTATGGTATAGAGCTGCAACGACTAGTCGATTAATCAGTTAGTTGATTGACAGAAAATTAATCCACAGCTATTTCAAATAATCATTTTTTGTAAGCAAAAATGTCAAACATTTGCTGCTCCCAACTTTTCGGATATTAGGATTTGATGGTTTTATTTGTCACAAATGATAGTAAAACGAATATCTTTGGATTCTGGACTCTGGTCAGATAAAACAAGACATTTAAAGATGTCACCCAAGTCATTTTTTGCTATTTTCTGGCATTTTATAGACAAAAAAATGAAGGTGTTTTTTTTATAACACAACGTGACTATGATAATTGCTTCATGTCATTATAATGATCAACTTTGTCGTCAAACCAGTTACAAAGCAGATAACAGCACATAATAACTACAATAAAGTAAGTATTTTCTGTTAATACGGTTAAAGATTGTGGTAAAAAAGTAGACATAGTTTATCAATGCATCTAAACTGTTGATATTCAATATTTTTATTACAGCCAACAAGTGCCAGGAGGAAGACCAAAACCAACAATGTGCCAGTCCATCTCTCAACATTTCTACTTTTGTTCCCTGTCTGTGGATCTCAGCCTCAAGATCTTTGGTTCCTATTGAAGACATACATCTTTAAAAAGAGGTCACAAATACATTCTTTCATTATTTTTAAATTGCTCAGTAACTTCACTCAAAAAGAAGTAAATAGTCCATTTCTGGGGGATTAATACACATTTGATGTTCTAGTGAATGTTTCCAGCAGCAGGATCGTGCATGTGGGACTGAGCCAAAATAAACCGCAGGGCCCGTGTTTATGGTAATGAAATAAACATGTCACCCAGTGCAGCAGTTTGGATAAAAGGTGACTATTGAATACTTTTGGAACAACACTGGAGTTCTGCGGCTCAGAGGAACAAGATACAGTGTAGCAGGTTTTGGCTACACAGACAATACTGGTTGGCTCATTAAACTTGTTGGTTTTGGTCTTTTTATGGGATTTTTTGACATCATAATTTAGTTGATTAATCTGTTACTGACAGACACCACTCTCATTAAGTCTCTTGCTCTTTGTGATTCTGTATCCACCAGACCCCAATTAAGCAGCGGAGTACCTCAAAGTTATATTCTGGGTCCTGTTCTGTTCTCTACTTATGTCTTTTTATGCACATTATGTCTTGAAATCATTTTGCTGATTTGAAAGAAAGTCACACATGACCTTAAACTGAATGCAGATCAAAGTGAAGTGGTATTTTTAACACAGTGATACTCTAACTACTTTGTTATTGTGTTGCAACTGATGGCTCACTGGGACTCAGCTTTGATTCTGATCAGAATTTTGAAAAACAGGTTTAACGAGGTGCTCAGTTGTGTTGTGTCTTCCATTTTAAGATCCATCCTTGTTGAATTTGTAAAAGTTGTTAATAATCTTTTTAACTTTGTTTCATCCCGCAGACTGACTTACAACCAGAGCTAAAATGAATGATCGTGTAAACCTGAATTTATAAAACTTGCATTCACTTGCTGTTGATTTTAGAGTCATTTTAGAGTAATTTAGGAACACCCAGGTACTGTAACTTTTTGTTAGAAATATTTGCTCAGAATCTTGAAGAAAAAGATGACTGACCATCTTAAACCTTCTTATGATTCTGAAGTGTAGACAAAAGGTGGCCAAGATGTCTGGGCCCCTAAATCTGAACTATCTGATATCGCAATTACCCAAACATATATAATCTTTTGAGTTTTTACAATTAAAAAAACATATTCATAAAGGGATTTCTAAGTAACACTGTGATTTTGCTAGTTTAATTACAGTTCCTCCTATAAGTGAAAGGGAACATCGGATATCCGGACCATAGGCTGTAACGGGAAGCCAGGCCGCCTGAGGTACGGTAAACGGACCAGAACATGATCTGTCTTGAAGTGAACCAAGATTTCAACATCTTGGTTCACTTCTGCTATTTTGATGTAGATGACTGTGAAAATTCAAAACTGATGAGCAGAAGTGACTTGCGGTCACTACACAGCAAGCATCACCGCCCAGATCTTGTGTAACATCAGGCCATCCTTGCAAAATGAGTATTGACTTAATTATTAGAGCAACATTTGTGTGTGAGAAGAGTTTATTTCAATACTCTCACAGAATGTGAAGGTGCAATTGATGCTTCATGCAGAGTGATCAACAGGTGTTTTCCTTAATGTACAGTTAACACTGTAATGACGTCTCAATAAAAAACGTTATACGTGTACGTAAAAGTTATACATGAATATATAAATTAATCATGATCAAACTTTAATTTCCACTGGGTTTTTCCAAAATTTTGGAATCTGAGAGGAAAATAGATAATTCTAAAAATATCTTTCGTGGCAACTGGGACTAAATTGGGATTATGGTTGTTTAGTTGCCTATCAGGTTAAAATAAACAAAAATAAGGATTTCATCACTATTACAGAAGGAATTGCTATACAAGTGCGAAAAAGGCCTCCATTGACGAGCCAGATAGACAGCACCTAAACGTTTCTTGTAACCATCTAGAAGCTTCTTGCGCCTGTCTCCTGGTAGTTTCTGTCGCTCTTCCATTGCTGTGTTCAAGCTCTTTTAAATTTGCAGGAGTCCTTTTTGCAAAGGCAGATATCAGCTCTTTCCAAAGGTTTTCAATGGGATTCAGGTCAGGACTCATTGCTGGGCAGTTTAAAACAGTCCATCTTTTCCTTTTCAACCATCTGTTGTGCTGCTGGATGTGTGCTTTGGGTCGTTGACCTGCTGAAAGACGCAGGACCTTCGCCTCAAACCTAGTTTTCTGACACTGGGTAACACATTTTGCTCTAAAATGCCTTTGTAATCTTCTGATTTCATCATTCCTTTGATATGTTTAATGCATCCAGTACCAGAGGCAGCAAAGCAGCCCCACAGCATTATGGTAGAACCCCCACCATGTTTTACTGTAGGTAGTGTCTTCTTTTCCTTATGGGCTTCATTTCGCCGCCTGTAAACAAACTGGTGCTCTGCATTCCCGAAGAGTTCTACTTTGGTTTCATCTGACCACAGAACGTTATCCCAGAAAGACTGTGGCTTATTTAGGAAAGTTTTTGCCAACATTAGTCTCTCCTTTTTGTGCCTTTCTTTCAATAGTGGTGTCCTCCTTGGCCTTTGCCCATGGGGCTCTACTTGGTTTGGTGTGCGGCGTATGGTACGGGCTGAAACCACCACTCCAGATTGCTCCAGGTCTGCCTGAAGCTCTCTAGATGTCTTGCATGGTGTTTTTTCCACAATCCACATCAACCTACACAGACTTCTCTCGCTGAGTTTCTTCTTAGCACCACATCCTGGAAGTGTCTTAACAGTTTGACTGTAAAACCTCTTGATAACATTAGGAACTGTTGAAACAGGGATTTCAAGATTTTCGCTGATTGCTTTGTAGCCTTTGGAATTGTTATGTTTTTAGATAATAGCTTTTCTGATGCTCTCAGGCAGCTCTCTTGTCTTCGCCATTGTTAAAAAGAAACTGAAAACAATCAATCCCTTTTTATGTAGTAAAACCATCATTCATTGGTTAATTCAGGTAATGTGAGCACTGAAAATTAGGCAGAGGTGAGTCTTGTTTACAGTCTACATTTTATGTCTATATTTTTTTTATTTCAATATATGAAAGCATTTTTTTTTTCTGTTGTTCAGTAACTTTGGACATTTTATTAAATAGTTTTGATTATACAAAATTGGTTAATTTGCATTTATTTCTCAAGATATTCTAAAATCTGTTTTTAAAATTCAGAGATGCCAATAATTTCAATGAGGACTCTACATCAGAATCCTGTCTGTGGATTTCAGCTCAGCATTAAATAGAATCTCGCCCGTGAAACCGGTTGGCAAACTTGCCACTCTGCGCCGGTGTACCGCACTCTGCTCAAACACTTCCTAACAAACACCCATGACTGCATTCCAAGACACGGAGAGAACGCTATTGTGAAGCTTGCGGATGACACCATCCTCATCAGCTGGATTGCAAACAATGATGATAATTCATCATCTACGGCTCAGTGTCAACAAAACCAAGGAGCAGATTGTTGATTTTAGAAAAAAGCAGGCAAAGACCAACCCCTGTGTACATCAGTGGAGCTGAGGTGGAGTCTTTTGTTCAGCTTTCACAGGTTAGTCACGGAGAACCTGAAGCTCAGAATCGACTCTACTTCTTAAGGAAACTTAAGTTGGCTTAATTGCCAAGTTCTTGTTAACGTTTACAGAGCGGCAGTAGAAAGCATCCTAACTGGAGAGAGAAGGGCTCTGCAGCGGGTTATTAAAACCGCCCAGAACATCATGCATCTACAAGTGTGAGGCTGCGATATCTGTGAGGTGAGGTGCCAGCGCAGAGCCTAAAGGTTACTGAAACACAATAGCTCTGCCATCCACGGCCACAGCCCATTCAGCCTACTGCCGTCTGGCAAGTGATCCAGCAGTATCAGCTGCCGTACCACCAGATGTCAGAGCAGTTTCTTTCCTTAGGCTGTGAGACTACTGAATTCATCCTCCGCATTCCAGCATGAAAATAGTTTTTATGACTAATTATTTATTCATTCATTTATATAACTTTTGTTTTTCTGTCAGTAGCATAAAATGGACTATATTTGTGAACTTGTTATACAATCTTATGTTGCATAATGATTATTAAATTGAAACTTGAATTCCTGAATTTTATTTGTTTTATGTGATAGTAAAGTAAACATCTCTCTTGTTCGAACATAACAAGGCATTTCATGACAATTTCCATGAGTATTTTTCACTATTTTCTGATATTTGATTCATTTTCGTTCTATTCTTTTTTAATATTCAAATTTATTGATGAAAGAAAGCAGTGGTAGAGGACATTATTCACATTGTTTAATTAAAAGTAGCAATACCACAAAGAAAATACAACTGCTATCCCTATAACAAATCCTGCATTTTAACCTTTTACTTAAGAAAAGTACATAAATATTATCAGCAAAATGTACTAACGAAGAGTGTTATATTGTATTCATTGTATAATCGTATTAGGATTACAGCTACATTAATGGGTACATATCATTTTACTACTAACTTTGGTTGAGGTTGACCAAAAACAACCTTTTTTTACTTTTATATAGTTTAATCTATAACAGTGCATCAGATTTTACAAGCTGTTGATGTGACTTGACTGTAAGGTATTCATTTGTAAAAGTAACTGGAGTTGTCACAAAAATTTAGTTTAATGCAGAGTAAAAAAGTATCAAATTTCCCTCTGAACTGTAGTGGAGTAGGGGTATAATAGTAGCGGATAATGGTAAATTGGTTGAGAGAAGTGGCGGTAGCAACCTCATAACTGTACTAAAGTACAGCAGTGCTTAAATTTTACTTAAGGAAACATAACATTTACTCATTATATTTAAGACATTCATTCATCAGTCATTCAGTGTCCCCTCACACAAGGAAAGTCATTCACAGTCAATGAATCACTTTTCATCAGAGAGATACTGATACACTTGTATCCTTCTGGCCCCTCCATTCAAACAAACAGACCTCAGTATTTTCTTATGTGGTTCGCTATGACAGGACTTCATAAAAGGGAAGGCGCCTATCGGCTCTTTCAAGGTGCCAAAGTTTCTATCAATATGAAAGTTAGGCCTATGGTACTGTTCCTCAAATCTCACTTCAAAACTTTCCTAGATTACCAGACAATCTGACACACTGGTAAATTAAACACACATCCTGTTTTATTTTGACAACCAGGCTGTGAAAATTATGAATATTAAGGAACTAAAAATTTGTACTACTCTGTACTGAAGATGTTTAAGAGATGTTACCTCTAACTGTGCAAATGATTACCGTCAACTGTGTTTTTATTAAATCAAGGAAGGAAAGATGAATGATTTGTAAGACAATTGTGCAGGTGAAAAAAGGCTATATTCAGGTGCGTAATTCCAATTTAAAACGAAACAACAGAGCCCACCTGAGAGGGCAAACATATGGTAAGAGAGGATGGATGTGAGTTTAGATCATTGATAGGAAGAAAAATCTGTAGGAGCGAATGTTTTCCTCTGATCTGGTGACTGAATGTATGACAGCCTGGAGGAGAATATTTCACAATGAAAAAAGAGTATTTTGTTAATGAGCTGCTGTAATAGCAAAATCCAAGGTAGATTCTCAGCTGTAAAATTGAGAAATCACAGATACCAGCTAGATTTAATAGTATTCATGATGTGTGTGCTTTGACATGTACAGATTTCGCAACAGGAAGTAAGGTGTGTTGTCTTGGGTGACAGGCATGACAATACTCACCACCCACAGAAGCTTAAGTATGTGACTATCCTCACATTCACCTCAATCTACAAACACAGAATCAAAGCCACAATCACAAATCAGATGCAACAATTTGTCGTGTTTTTCTGCAGCTGTCGTGATGTGAACAATAACCCAAAAGAACACCGTGGAGACATCTGCGGTGAGGCAGGCAGGTCAGCCAGCTTTGTTTACATGTCGACCATATGTCGACGTCCACGTCATCACTTGTTGCTGCGTTCAGCGAGAGGAAGGATGCGGGGGCCTTGAAGCGCACCGAAGGGGAAGCACCAGTTCCAGCGTCTCACTATTTACGCTATGACCTACATACATGCAGGCTGTGACAGTGGTATATGTCACATCGATGTGTGTGTGTGTGTGTGTGTGTTTGTGAGACGGTTGGTCCTCAACAGCAGCAGCCAGGGGGACAGGAACAGGAACAGGAACTGCTCACGGGTTAATGTCTCAACAGACGTAACCAGAGGCATCAGCTTCTGACTGAGAGACAGCAGTTTAATGAGAGCAACAACACAGTGCTTTTCCATTTGAGTTGAAAAAAAAAAACGAAAAACAAAACACTGCTTATTTGGGAAAAGCAGTTATACTCTTAAGAAAGAAAGAAAACACTGCCATGTTTAAGTAAGGGGTAAGGGTGAGTCTATATAGTAATGAAGAAGTACTCAGATCGTTTACAGTGAAGTACATATATATTATTTGCTGATAATACTGTATTATCAGCAAAATTTACATATCGAAAGTTAAAAAAAAAGCCTTTGTGACTAATATTTTGTCACATTATTTGATTATTACTCATGCATTTTTAATCTATTTAGCATTTTACTGTCGTAGCTGGTTGAATTGGAGCTAGTTTCCACTAATTTACAGAGTTAGCTAGTTTAGTGGGAACCCTCCAAAGGCTCACAAAAAAAATTTGAGGGGCCACGAGACAATTCATCTCTACTTTTGTTGTGAAATATTGTATAAATGTACCTCTTTTGAAATTAGATTTTTTTTTTCTTTTCTTCTTCTTTGGGCCTTGAACCGTTATTTAAGTGAAACCATTCGAGAAGTTTAGAAGGGAGGTGTGTCTTCGGTGGAACTGTTAACAACAGCTGACCGGGGGCCCCAACCAGATGCTGCTTGTTAGCGATGGGGTAACGAGCCAAAAAAGTTTGGGAATCAGCTTCAATGAATAGTTCAACATTTTGTGAAATACACTTTGTTGCAGAGGGTTAGATGTGAAGATCAAAACCACTCTCATATCTGTAGCTGAATATCAAGCCACCACTGGCAACTGGTTAGCTTAGCTTAGCGCGAAGACTGGAAACGGGGGGGAAACAGCTAGCCTGGCTCTGTCAAAAGACAAAGAGAGCCACCTGCCAGCAACTTCCAATCTCACTATCTACACTTCAGTTTTTGTACATGTTAAACTGAAGATATATATATATATCAATCACTGGACTGCTAAGCTAAGCTAACCAGCTGCTGGTTGCAGCTTCATATTTACCGTAAAAGACTTTAGAGTGGTATCGATCCACTCATCTACAGTAACTCTCAGCAAGAAAGCAAATGAGTGTTTCGCCCATAATGTCCAATTGTTCCTTCAGAAGTGTATTTCTATAAACGTATGTTTTTCAAGAAGAGTTTGAATCTGTAAAAAGTAACTGGTAACTATAGCAGTCAGATAAATGCAATGGAGTAATGAAATGTGGTGGATTAAAAGTATAAAGAAGGACTTCAAAATTGTACTTAAGTACAGTACTTGAGAAATGTAGTGAGTTACATCCTAGAACCGGTCAATACTCAAAGCCGTCTTAGGTCTCACTGACTCCCCAAGCTTTTCTGAAGTTTGGAAACAGTAAGGGCATGAAGAGACATGGTACACCTGATAGTGTACTCACACGTCTTTGGTATCACCCTTCCATTGTACAGCGCTGGCGTGCAGGGTGACTCAGACTTTGCAGAGTCATGCTTGGAAAGACCTGACTCCCCTCGCATTCAGGAATTTCCTGATCCCTGCTCAGTTCCCTGTGAATATGATCTGCCGGCTACAGAAGACACTTACAGTCAAAGATCGTCCCACCCACCCTCACAGCTGGCCAGCCATTGGGAAGTTCCAGGTTAATAACTAAACTGAGGACACATGTTGGAAGAGTCAGCAGGGCAGGGCACATTTATCCTTTTTGGTCCTTTGTGAATGTAGAGTCAGCATTGTGCACAATTAGGCTGAGTAAGGAGGTGTCGGAGGAGAAAACATGCTAAACTTCTGACAGTTGCTCAAGCCATTTTCTTTTTTTTTCTTTCTTTTTTTTTCCAAAACTGAACTTGAATTTCTCACCGAAAACACAAACACTAACAGGCGTAGGCCTGGCAGATGGCATATATATAGACCTGAAATACATTTTAACTACCATTCAACTTATTTATAATAACAAATCCACAGCATGAGTCATGACAGTACTGTCAGATCAGTTGAACTGTAGTTTCAATAGAAACACTTGTGGCTTTAAGATTACTTCCGGTCGCTGGTCACACCTTGATTGTAGTTTTCCTACTGCAACTTGTTATAGCTTGCTGGCTCGCTTGACGTCAGCAGAGCAGTGGTTGGGAGTGCTATTACTCACTCTGTTTAAGTTGCATTCCTGTACTGCACGTACCAGTGCCTGCCTCTTATTTCCCAAACAGGAAGCCCTGGCCAAGGCTCTTGCCAAATCATCTGTGCTACACCCGTGTGGTGGAGTTTGCTCAAGCAACGCATGTGTCCCTGGACATGCTCTTCCTTCCTTTAGTGTCCACTCACTATCACCGTGACGGTCTTTACACTCAAATAAACCTAAACTCATTCTTCCTCGTGTAGTGGAACAGTTAGTACATCGAGTTTAAAAGTTTGTGCGTTTGTTTATTAAAAAGGAACTGGGTGTGTTTTCACAACAAACTGTTGAGAAATAATTTAATATCAGCAAGGACTGTGGTGAGAGCGGCCAGAGTAGATATTAGAATTTAAGGAAGGTAGGGAACATTTTTTATGAAAAATACCCTTTGAATAAATGGAAGCTAAAGTTCGTGCCACGCAGCGTCACCATTCCCATAAAGAGTGCAGGAATTGTACGGTCCGCCAGTAGAGGAAAGTTCCCGACTCCAGTTCGCTGTCAATAAAACTTGACCGATGAGCAAACCCAGGTACAACAGAGAAAACAGGAAAGAGTGGGCTGCAACACCAAGCCCAGGCTCCATATTCACTGAGAGAGGCAGCCAAGGGCCTGTGGGTTTTACAGTGCCACAGAGCCACCTTGTGGCGTTTTTAAACGTCAAGTCACTTTTATTTATATAAAGGCCCGATCCCAACAGAAGTTGTCTCGGGGCACTTTCCACGTGGAGCAGGTCTAAAACCCTTCGCTAAGGCCGAGAATTATCAGTACTCATTATGATAAGAAGTAATAAAGCTATTAGTTACAACTTATAAACCCTTCATAAAGGATGCTGAAATATCTCCAGTGATCTCAGGAAATCTCCCCGTGGGAGCATGTCTTTTATGCTCTTATTGTGCTCTTTACATTTCCTGTATTGTCTAATTAACACTATATTTTCTAATGTTTTACTGAACAGTTCTAAACCATCAATAACAACTTCTTTTGGGCCGTGAATACTTCCATTGACTGGTTAAAGCGTTTGACCACTTATTTCTACAACTAGGCTACAGACAATGGACCAAAATCAATTCATCAATAACTTATTAACACAGACTTAATTTAATAAAAAACCTTTAGTAATGACTTATTCACATTTATATCTCCAGATGTGAGGGCTTATTAAAAAAATGTGAACCCCTCTGAGAATTTATCTATGAACTACCAACGTTTATCACTACATTATTACCAAATTGACAAGATAAACACTTGCCAAAATGATTTTTCATAAAACGCATTCTAATTAATGGCCATAAAATAAAATCTATAAAGCATTAGTGAATGATTTAATAAATAATAATTAATAATGCTAACTTACTGCTAACTGCTAACTTTCAAAGGTGCCTTATTAGGAAGTGATAGCAATATTTCTGAGCCTCTAAATGTGGTTATTTTGTTTAGCGTGTAGCAACATTACATTGGTCGATTATCGATAAGATAACTGGTATCAAGAACAAAGGGAACTGAGCACATTTAGCCCCTGTTGTTAAATCTTTACTCTTGCTGAAGTTAAGTATACAAAAGATTGTAATCTAATTTTTAAATTCTGCCATTTTCTTCTTTTAATTAAATGTATTTTGTTTCACCATATCTCATTTTATTCTATTTTATTTAAGGTTATTTTCCTTTTACAGTGTCTTAAACGTTGGTATAATCCATTTCTCCACCTTATTAAAAGCACTTTGAAAGGTCTTTTACAAATACACCTGCCCGTTTCATTAACTTAGACAAATCAGATGAGACACACATTTTTTGTAATATCTCTGATAACACGTAAATAACAAGTCACTTGTGATGACAAACTTTTTTTTTTTTTTGGAAAATACCTTCACAGTGCAAAATGCTCAAATGTCCACATCTGCACATTCATTGCTGTCTGGTTAAAAACAAAAAAACAAAAAAAAACAAACTGCTTTTCCAGTAAGATACATCAGCCTTTTCTGTTCATGCTACTGACCTTCCAATAAGATAAAAAACACAGTGTTGTGTGAGCTTTTATTACCATAGTCATCGTTCAGAGGTAAGACTGAGAATGAGGTTAGATACGTAAATCTGTTCTATAAACCAGAACAAATACAACAGTAGACTTTGTTTTATTTAAAAAGGAAAACATCAAATGTAAATAAAAAAATACATGTTTTTGAGCTCAGGATAAGTATAGAAAAACAGGAAAACCTGGTGCAATGGCTGCACAGGTGCTGAGATTTAATCCCTTGCTAAAGCAGAAAAAAAAAAAAAACTCAGCACACTGAAACCTGATTTGAAAAAAATATATATATCCACTAAGGGTGTGTCCTTGGACAGGACATTTATACATTCTAAAGGAAGGTACAACTGTCTGACTCAAGTACTGAACTTCGTCAAGTCACGAAAGGTAAACTGAATGCTAGCAGCTTAACTAATCTCTTCTTAGGACAAACCTGTTGAATCACAAATGCATCATGCTAAACACGAAACAAACAAACAAAAACGTAAATCATAAAAAAAACAAAACAACATTGCCAGCTCAGGGGGCATGCCACCACACAACGGATCATTACTACAGTGTATTGTTTTCATCCCTGTGCTGGTGTTTGATTTTTGGTTTGTTCAAAAGACTTGGTTACCTGTAAAACTCTGAGTCTGTTAAAGTAAAGGGTGACACATTATTAAGTATTTGTATTGCTGGCGAAAAAGATTCGCAGGGTGTTGAGCTACTTTGTGTCTCCACTCATGAAGTTGGCATAAACTCCACTGACTGGACACACGTTCGATTTCTTAACAGCATGTAGCAGCTGCTTTCAGTTTATGCTACGCTGCATTCTCTCGGCGCTTTGAAAAGTTGTTCTCCCAAACAAGCAAATGCCAGTTGTTTCAACCTTTAAAAAACATCTAGGAAGATGTCAATATTATTCCAAAGTCAACGTGAGAATGCCAAGCAAATGGAGAAAGTCACATATCACCCTGGTTCGTGCACCATTTTTTATTTTTTTTATTTTTATTTTTTAAAAAGACTCTTCTGTGTCACTGTTGAGCTACCACGGAGAGAAAATGCAGGGGCCATCAGTTACCGGGAGGCAGCTCAGTCTACATATCTCACATTTAACGTACTGTAAATGTTATATTAATATTTCTCACTGAGTAGATTTAACTCGAGCATCAGTATCAAGCTCCGATAACTACCACTCACGCAAATGCACGTACACAAACACACACACAAAAAAAAACACACATACTGTATGTACGCAACCAGCATGCCTTCTGCAGCCCTGCACAGGCCACGAGCTAGGACAGATAACACTTCCATGCCCACCCCAACATGCATCTCTTATCTAGTGGGCACAGGATTGCTTCCCTCTTTTACTTTCGCATACTTCACCTTACTGTTGGATGTAATATTGACCCGAAAACAAAAGAAGAAATATTTTGTTTAAAAAAAAAAAAAAACTGTCTCCCTTACGGGCATATTTTCAGACAGGCTGGTCAAAGATCTGGATCTATGATTCCTGATCCATTTGTGTAAGCAAAAGAGAGAAAATGTGAAATCATAACGGACACATTAGTAAAGGGTGAAATGGAAGAACTCATACAAGTGTCATTTGGTAAATAAGAGAGGAGACACATGTAAAATGGGCTGACAGGCCATTCATCCTGGTTCACGGAACAAGGGAGCCAAAACAAACCCTTTTCCTCTACTGACCGCGATATGTGTTGTTATACCGTTGAGTCTGTGTTTAAGTCGGCACAAGCATTTGGGATGTGACACCTGAAAAACTGAGGCCCTGAGCATTCAAAGATGACGTACTGACACAACGTTTGGGTGGGTGATAACGAGCGGCAGGCGTGACTCCCAACCAGCCGACCACTCGCACTGCGTTCGTAACATCAAAAACGAGTGAACCTGAATCTGCTAGAGTCCAAATAACCCACTCACTCGCAGAGTAAACCCAGAGTCAGAGCAGGCTGATTGGCCAGCGTAGTCCACTTTGCAACATCGGCGGAGAGACATGAAGAAACAAAATGGAGGAGGAAGGACAGACATCAGTGGAAATAGGCTCGATAACAGACATAAGCACTGAGAGCCAGCGCCGTGCACAGGCACACATTGGCTAGTAGAGGGGACCAATTCCCCGGCACAGGAGAGTGTTCCTTCGGCCGCTCCGCTGCCTCGGCCGACCCCTCCACCTCGGCCTCGTGCTGCTGCTGGGATTTGGTTGGAGCTTTTGAGGTAAGATCTTGGATTCCCACGTGGCCATCGAGCTGATCCCCACAATCGGGTGGGGGCTGGGGGGCAGCAATGTTCCTCTTTCGCAGCTCCGACTCTTGTGAGGACCTGAATGAGCACAGACGGTTAGAGAGTAAGGCAGAGTACAGTTGAGTAGAGTAGAGCAGAGTAGAGGACAACAGAGCTTTCATGTCTCAAAGGAGCAATTTGGTTTGGTTTCATTAGATGAGGTGCAGCAGCTCTTTACATTCAGGCTTAGCCTACTTATAACCTGTTCACTGAAATAAAAATAAATTAAATGGGTTGCTCCACACAAACCACTTCTTACATAGAAATAAGCTGTTACTAAATATTTACACCAGCTAACTGCCAAGTGTAAGCATTAGCTTGCTAATGTTTGGAAAGGAAATATGCAATATGGTCAACACATCTTACATTTCACTAAAATAACCCAACACACGACCAAAGAACGTCATGTTCGGATAATCAGATATTTCCCACTCATTCTAAACTGCACAAATACTACTTACTCTTTAGCACATGTAAATAAAGCAGTCATAACTACATTTACAAAGTTGTGCCAGGTATTCATCATATCATAATCCAGTAAATTACGCTACAGCCTACGATGCTGCAGGGACTTTCTGTTTACATGACTTTTGATTGGACGGTGCCACAGATGTTTCCTTGCAACCAATAAACACATAACCAAATTCTTTACTAAGATGTTTACGTTCAGAAGGTACAACCTGACTAAGTTCTGCTTTTACTGCCTGGGTGTGGTTTCCACTCCAGCTAAATTTGGCACAAAACGGCCCGTGTCGCCTGTGCCGACTTGAATCGTTGTCTCTGTGCAGCGCCTCATTTAAAATACCGCGGACAACCAACACCGTCGTGTTGACTAATTAACACGCGTCTCACAGTGGCTGAATCCAAACAGAAGACATTCTGTTGTGTCTCTGCCAACACTTAAAAGCTGTGAAAAGATGAAATAAAGTTCGCCGCAGCATTTTCTACCCCCTGCTGCTATTTGATTACCATCTGACAGAAACCCAGCATCACACCTGCCACCTCACATGCCGCCTTGCACTCCGTTTGGCCCGCGTTCGCCCGCCCTTCACGAGCGGAACGTTGCACGAACACGCAAGAGACAGGTCGTCGAAACAGCCGGTGCAATTACTAGAAATTTCAGTTTCAACTAATGATGAAAGAGGAAACAAAATCTTTCAAAAGCACGGTTTGTATAAGTACCCCAGGCTCCTGATCTCCACGTGTGGGATGATCTCATCGTTTTCAGAGAAAAAGGAGGGCTCAACTTTGCCATTCTGAGGGTCTCGGGGAGGAGGAAGAGGAGGAGGCGGGGTGAACTCCGGAGGATCATCTTCCTCGTTCGAGAGCTCCTTCCATGACTCCTTGGGAAAAAAAAACAAAATCCCTTTGAGTATTTGCAGAAATACTTGATATTTAACTAAAGATAAATTGGTAGTTTTGCAACGTGTGTGTTTTTATTTCTCATGGCAAATATAGCCAATTTTGCATATGCAGTTTCTTAATCTGAGAAGAAGACACACCAAGTGAAATTTGTAACTTAAGCACAAAGAGCAAGAATAGAGAGGAAGGACTTGCCTGCAGAGACGTATCTCCCTTGATGTACTTGGCACCTTCATTGACAGCAAGGTAGGAGAAGCGCAGTTGATCCGCCGTCTGAATCAAGCCCATTCGATAGCGTCGCATCTCCAGCAGCACATCACGAATGCGCACTGAAGACGGGTCCTTACGGATGGACATCTACATTTTACGCCAAAAACATTCCATACGTAAGAATCTCAAGTTTTAGGAACTTGATTTAGTACTTTAAGCTTAAAAATATAATTTTAAGAGGGAGCTGACAAGTTATAGGGTCAGAGTGCTGAAAATCTTCACTACCGGTTGCATTTAACGATGATCAAGGAATTTAGTGTCATTCTATCGTTGCACTTCTAGATAAGCGTGAGCTAATTTCCTGTACACTGTCAATGAAAAAGATAACGTCTGTTAACGTCATGATTTCTTAATAGCAGAGTTCTGTACAAACCAATAAGAGGCAGGTGTCCACAAGACAAAAGGTCCCCGAGCGGCCGATGCCAGCACTGCAGTGCACCACCACCGGTCCCTGGTCCGAATTCAGGCACCCCGACTCTCGCACCTTGATGAGGAAGTTAAGGAAGGAGGCAGGAGACTCTGGTACTCCAAAGTCAGGCCAGGTGGTGTAGTGAAAATGTAAAATCTCTCGAGTCTCTTGAGTCTGCAGAGGAAGATTGGAGGGAAAACATCTCAGTTTGTGCTGAAAGGGCTCTAACTTTGGAACACTCCTGCTTGATTTGACTAATTCCCACTCCTGAAGCCTCATATTAGCTTCAGATAAACTCTTGAAAACGTATTTGCACCAAATTAGGAGAATTTGCCTCCCCCTCATCACTTACTTTGAAATGATTACATCAAGCGGAACCTGTTTCAAGGTTTATATGAGCACCCAACTATCACTTTAAGATAGACTTGTAAAAAATGGGAACCTATGCTTTAAAAGACTGCAGTCCTAATCTGAAACCATGTCTAGTTGTACACACACACAGGAGAGAAAAAGAAAAAAAAAAAAAACACCACAGAGAGAAAACTTACAGACAGATTTTCCAACTCCAGCTGACGGACTGTGTAGTAAGATTTTATGTCTTCTGAGACGAGGGTAAGCTTCAAATTGGTATCTTCAAAGACAGCATCTTTGTCGTCTCTGTTTGGCCAATACTGGGCACATTTAACCTAAAACCGAATGAAGGTGCATATTGAACACAGTATAACAGACAGAGGAAATCAGCGAGGTTAAGACGTTACACTGTGAGGAAAAGAAGGAAAAAAAACAAAAGAAAACAACTGCTTACAGATCCTTTCTCTATGACTCGGTTCAGCATCAGTACACCGCGGGTCCTCTGCTCCCACACCATCTCCCAGAAGTGGCCACATGTATTTGGAAGGGGTCCCTGAAAAAAGTATGACAGTGAACAGTGGATTTCATTCTCAGCATGACTCAATAAGAACAGAGTCTCTATTTAAAGATATTGGCAAGGCATTTGATAATGTAGCTCATTCTCTTCTTTAAAAAAAAAAAAAAAAATAGCTTAATTGGGACAAGTATACTGACCCATCAGCCCGCTGCCTTAATATTCTAGCCCAACTCAATTTCTATTCAAACATTTCTATTTCTAAACTTCAGCTATAGACTATTGACCAAGGGTAGAATTTCCACCGGGGGTGTGTGGGGACTATGTCTCCCCCATTTTTCAAAATCCTGTATTTTTGTTGGACTTACTCACTAAAACCTCTCTCAGCACCGTCCCCCTACTGTCCAGACGTCAAATGATTACCCTACTCGGTACGTGCACTCACAACAATGAGCTTTGCGAGCGACTTCTCTCGCCCCGCGTCTCGCCTCTCGGGCTGCGTCGCGGTTGATCTGAGAGGAAGACTGAAGGAAGACATTCGAGGCTTTAAAAAGCACTTTTGCCTTTTGTGGATGTTTTTGGGGATAAACTAAATAACACAATCTATGTTTTAATATTGGCTGGAAATTATACAAATCCCACTTTTTCACATTTATAGGCGATATACAAAACATTTAACAAATGGTTTGTAACGCACTATGATGAAGTTGTATGCAGCTATGAGGACATTTTAAGTGGTTATTAAAGTACAGTATTTGTCAGCTGTTACAACTTCCACCATGAAGAGATATTTCATATGAGTACACCTTTGTTTTACTATACTGTCTTTCATAACCAGCTGCAGAGTTATAGCTGTTGGCAAACCCATTTATAAACAGTTATATCTGCTTAAAACTACATTATAGTCTGTTACAAACCATTTGTTAAATCTTTATACAGACAGTTGCCAGCTAACTAGTTATAGCTAAAACTAATGCAGCCTAATACTAACTGTTTTGGAGAGATGTCGATCCGACGGTGTAATTAGTTTGGAGGCTGTGGTTTATGGTGCTGTTGAACTGTACTGCATTTATACTGAAGGGGGTTTCTGTTTTTTGTCCACCAGATGTATAATCAATGATGCTAAAAATAGGCTGAGGCTAAACAACAGAAACACCTCTGTGTGTGTAAGGAAATACAGTTCAACAGCAGCACATTGGAAAAGTCACGAGGTAGCATTTATTGCGGGACTGTTGTATTGGACTGCATTAGTTTTTAGCTAGGTGTTCCTAATAAACTGCCAACTGGGTGTGTACTGCCTATAAACGTGAAAGAGTGGGACTTCAAATTAGGTGTTTGCCACATTATTTAACATGAAGTTTCTCTGCCAGTGAAACTAGACATTATTTTAAGTAAGATTAATGCATTCATAATGCAGCAACTTACATGTCAAAATTTTTGTTATTCTATTATTATTATTATTATGAAAATCAGAGCAACATATTTCATCACAACAAGTTATTTGCTAGATTGATATATAAATGTATAAATGTCCTGGCACGGGTGGTACAGTAGCACCCTGACCCACTTCTGAGGACAAACCTACGCCTTTGCTAGAGAAACAAAACCTCCACTGCACGCGCTTGTATGCAAATACATAGATTATCCACTATCATACAAATACCAGGTGGGACTTCTGTGTAGGGGCGGATTATGCGTTTCCGGAGGAGTGTACTGAATCTCCGTCTCCATGCTTACCTGAGTGAGGATATAGTTCCTCTGTGCCTCCTCTACTGTTATTAGGCTGGCGTTGATGTAGTCATTCGTACCCAGCTGCAGACATATTCTGCTGTGGTCAACTGGGGAGAAGAAAAGAATCATGTAAATACCGCACGCTTGTGTGTTTTTCATATCTCACCGCCCCCCCCCCAGGGATTACAAATGCATTTCTCAGATCAACACAGCTGCTGGGAACAAATGGCATCTGCACGGGCTCTAGCTTTTGGCTTCAGTAACGGGATGTCAGCTTTTCTGGATATCCAGTCAAAGAACATGTTAGTTAAAAAATAAACAGCACAAAGAAGTTTAGGGTTACTTGTCTTCACATCTTGTTAAAGTAGAATAAAAAACATGCCCGGTGGCATACACAGTAACTATATTTAACCCTGTTCATAGAATTTGTATAGCTCAATCAGTGTGAAAAAAGAGGAAACAATATAGTTGAGCTGCTGAGTTGTGACGTTACAGAAAGAAATTTTTATTCAGTCAATAATTATTTCAAACACTGAACTACACTGGTTATTCTTGGAGGATGGCTGAATGGTGATCACATAAAAGCCCTTTACAAAAGTGCCTTGAAGAGTATGTCACAGGATGAACTACTCGAAAACAGGGGGAATGGGATAAAACAAAGCATAAATTTTTACGGTTAGGAGAAGAAATAGGAGGGACTTTGAGCTGAAGTCAACATTTTCAAAATAAAAACTTAAAACAGGGTTAAAATGTGCAGCTGTGACTCATTTCCTCCAGTTTCTTTCCACTCCTATTTTCATTGCAACTTCTGCATGTGTAAATACTTTTTATCGTTTGTCAGTACCTTGTTGTGTCTGGAATATGGGTGCAAATTAGCTGTCGAGCGAAGCCCGGCACATTTACACTGATGCTTTTCAAGATGTTGACCAATGTGCACTGTCGCCTATGAAATCCTACACTCATAAAAGAGTATTAATAATAATTTTAGAGGATGATTACTATATCGCCAGGCTGATCTCCTGCGGGCCTTATGTAACTACCTACATGTACTATCACCACGCCGACAACCATAATAAATACAGAGTAATGACACCACTGCCTGATCAGTCTGTCCACGATGACACACTGTTCTTCCTATTGTGTAATAATAACAATCTGTCATTTGAGATGATTATTACAATACCTGTGCCTCACAGATCAGACATTTTTGTGTAACCTTCAACTGTGGGAGACTCAGTAACTTCAAAGAATTAGTCACCGCTGGCCGATGTTTGATCAGACCCGACAACTGTGGGTGGAGAACTACGCAAAGAGCCGCTAGCTGTCGTTGATTTAAGAGAATATTTGATGTGTTTAGGACTGTTTGGTAAAGAGCGCTGAAGCAGGGAAAGGGCAACCTACATGGGCTAACATCTCTGTAACGATTCCGATTCTTGTTTTCGGGTAATTTGGCAACCTTGCAGGGGAGTTCGCATGACTGCTGACGAATCTCCTGTGACGACATAACAGAAAAAAAAGATTTATACATACATACATACATACATATATGCATAGCGTTCGCATTAATGGTCTGGTCCAACATGAGTAGATCAGGCAGTCTCTCCATGGTTTAAAACAAAATCCAAACGTGTTTAAAAAAAAAAAAAAATTTGAAAGGGGGCGGGGGCGTAGTTCCTTCTCACATTTAATTCAGTAGAAAACTTAAAAAAAAAAAAAAAAAACTCACCATAATAACAGTAAAACATAATAATACCAGATGATTCACACTGATCAAGAAAACTGTGGACAAAACATTAAAAAGAAGTTAATGAGAGGTGACTGTACATAAGTACAAAATTTGAGGTACTTGTACAGTACTTGAGTATTTGTGATTCTAGAAAACTTTACAGTTCTACGGCTCACCATTTCAAAGGGAAATATTGTACTTTTTACTCCACCACATTTATTTGACAGCTATAGCTACTTGAAAAAATTTTAGATTTTTTTTTGCATCAAAAACATATCAAGAGCTTAAAAAATATGATGCTTTGTTATAAATTAAACTACCTAAAAGTATATAAAAGTAGATCTGAAACGATCGGTCGGTTAATTGACTGACAGAAAATCAACTGGAAACTTTAATGTTATGTTGCAAACATTTCATGGTTCCAGCTTTTAAACCGTGAAGACGTGCTGCTTTTCCTTTTAATAATTGTAATTCTAATTAATTCTAATAATTTTGAGGTTGTTTGGACTGGGGGTTGTGAGGGTGTCACTTTGGGCTCTGGGTAGCTGCGATGTCTTTTCTCACCATGTTCTGAATATTTTTTAAAACCAGATAATCGATCAATCAATTGAGAAAAAAAAAATAAATCAGGAGATGAATGCTTGTGAAAATAATCATTAGTTGCAGCTTGAAAAATAATTTTTAAGCGAAAATTCAAAACATTTAATAAATCCAAATGTGAGGATCTAATGCGTTTTCTTCGTCTTCTTATTCTTCATTTTGTGCTTGAAAAATGACTTAAACGACTAATCGTTGATCGAAAAAGTTGCCAGTGACTCTTCTGGCGATCAACTAATCGATTTAATCGACTAACCCTTGCGGCTCCATAGGATGGTAGACTGAATATCTTTTGGTTTTGGACTGTCCGTCGAACAAAACAAGAAAAATTTGAAAACACCACCTTGGCCTTTGGGGAATTTGTGATGGACATCTTCCACCATTTTCTGGCATTTTATAGACAAGACAGCTAATCGATTAAAAGGGATAAACAATCAACAGTGGAAATGATCGCCATTTGCAGCCCTACTGATCACACTTACGTGCCTTTATTACGTAAGCGGCGATTTTAAAGCGGTTCTTTTACTGGTAATGGAGTATTAAGTATGAGCGTGTCAGTATTAAGTAGAAGACGTGAGTACTTCCTCCACCGTTGCTGGAAGCTGAGATATTTACGCGAAAAACGCGTGGAACAATAAGGGACACTAAACCTACAGTCTGTATGACCCACTAAAACCGAGACGGATCCGCGATTGGGTTGTGGTGCTCGGTTGAGACCCGGACAGACCCATCAATCACCGGACTGGTCCGAGCAGGCGGGGACCCGGACTGACCCAAAGTGGGCTGATGGACCACAGAAATGCCGCAGACTCACGGTGCAGTGGAAACCACTTGACCGTAACAGCGGCCGCTCCGCCGACGGCCCGTCTCCGCCTTCATTTACCCGAGAGGTCCTACCTGGTAAACGCCGTTCCAGCTCCCGTTGTCATCGATTTCCCGAAACTCGGCTTCCATTGCTGACAGTCCAGCTGCCACTCCTTCTTCTTCCTCCTCCTCCTCCTCTTCTTTTTTTTACTACTTCTTCTTCTTCTTCTTCTTCTTCTTCTTCTCCTCCGTCTTCTTCTTCTTCTTTTTCTTCTTCTTCTCTCGATGCGGACAACCGCGGTCCCCGGTGATTAAACAATTTTTAGTCTAACACCGTCCCTCGGTTTCACACGATCGTAGTAGTTTGCGTAGATCACTTCTGCCTGCTCCGAGCGGAAACACGCCGCTGGCTCCTCCCACACCCGGGAGCTGCCGTCCTTGGGTGGTTAAAGAAAATAAATTTAAAAAATAAAATAAAATAAAACACGCAGCAAAATGTGTTTTGTTTTGGGTTTTTTTGTTTGTTTTGTTTTTTTGGTTTCCAGGAATAATATTCTGCCGCCGGCTCTTCGTATGTATGAGAGTCACTTCACGGCTGCAGGGGCAGAGCAGCGTGGAGGAGCGGAAGGCATTTAATTTTTTTTAAATTTTTTTCATTTGTTTTAAACTTTATTAAACAACGTTCAATGTACACCTTCTAACCAGGGGACACAGAGATTTATGCAGGTAAAGCAAAAATAAATTAAATAAACGAGGCAGACGTTGCAGCATTCCCAAGTCTCTCAAATACGGAAGCCCATTTCTGCCAGTAAAACAAAAATATAAAGAAGAAAATTTAGTCATGATTTAAAAAAAATATTCATGGTAAATGTAAAATTATTACTTTTTATTATAGATTTTTGACTTAGAAAGTCGAATTTTGACATTTTATCTCATAAATTTGACTTTTAAGTCATAATTTTTACTGTTAATCTCATGATTTTGACATTTTATCTCATAAATTTGACTTTTTAACACATAATTTTGACTTTTTAACTAATTTTGACGAAGTAAGTCAAAATTGAATGTTTTTAATTTTTTTTTATCACAACTTTCTTAATTTGGACTTTAAGTCATAATTTTGACCTTTAAGTCATAATTTTGATTTTTATCTCAAAAGTTTGACTTTTTATTTCACAATTTTGACTTAGAAAGTCAGTTTATTCTCTAAAAGTGACTTCTCATTTTATTAGGAGATACTTTAATTGCCAAGTCCAGGCTTTCTGGACTTTCGGGCACTGTAGGAGTTAATTGACTCCACAGGATGGCAGTAATACAACACTAAGGATACCATCTGCCATTAAATCTCGAAGAAGAAGAAGAAGAAGAAGAAGATGAAGATGAAGATGAAGATTTGTTTCCCTTTATTCCAGTTTCAATTAACAAATGAACGCATTGTGGAATACTAAATAGGACACACTAAATGTAGGAAAAAAATGTAAAAAATAAACAACCAGGCAGAGTGTTAGTTAAATCAAATACAGAGAGCCAAATTAAAATTATTACAGATAGATTACGTTTTTAAAACCTTTTTGTTTAGGGAATATTCACTAGTCTTGACATTAAGCTCAAACGGCCTCAAGAAAACAAAAAATAAAATATACATCTATGTATATTTGGCTAATAAAATCAATCAATTTATGAGAAAAATTTGTTTTCCTTTGGATCTGTGGAAATTTTCGAAGACTAAATGAAACATTATGGTAATACAAATAAAAATCAAACATAAATTAGCAATAATAAAACCGGCAATGTCTTGTAAAAAACAGACTGGTGTGAGAGCAAATCCAATATCAATAAGTGTTTCAAACTGAGCTTTACAAAATGAACCGTTAACATAGATATCGGGTCTCAGCTTTGTCGTGTGATGCTTAACGGGGTTACATTTCTAAAAATCGTAGATGTGACTTCTCGTACCTTATTTTTCATTTAGTATCCATACACTATTCCATTATATATGCGCTATGTGGCTCATATGGCCTCCAGTAAACAGTTTCATTTGACAAAGAAACAACATCTGATGGCTCTATTGTTATTCGCCAAAGTAGAAGGTAAACATGTTTTCCCTATAAAGAATCAATGGGGGCAGTGGAGGAGATCTGAATGGGACATGGTATATCTTTAAATAACATCATAGATCCAACTGGAAGTGCTTGTGTAACAGATATAAAGTCTTCCCAAGGAACAGGAAAAATTAAACTTTGAAAGGAAACAGTACCACTTTATTTTACAGTCTGTAATTTCATAATAAAACCCTATGAAGTATCCCAGAAAGAATTATGAAATTTGGTGCTAATTTGGTAATACCTGGAATAGTAATCAATCCCAATTAACTGTTTGTGTCACAAATTTTAGTCAGTGCACAGTTGGCTAAATTTTTTGACAGACAAGCGTACACCTCAACATTTATGGCGCATAAAGGTTCCAGTAAGTGATGAAATGGAGATGCTCTTCCACTGGGAGTACTCCGTTGGGAGTCTGTAACTGTTTATAAACTCAGCACAACTAATCAAGCTCTAACTAAAATAACTGAAATAACAGAGTCTTGCCTCTATTTTCCCAGTAATTAGTACCAAATTGCATAGTCCTTTCCAGGAAATTCCCTAGGAATATCAGGTAATAATGGATCTATAAAATAAAGTGATAATGGCTTAGAATATCACCTGGTCAAACCAAATTTGATTTATCTTTGAGTTACATGTTCTTATTATTCCAAATAAAGAACTTGTGTGGACCAAAGGTTTGTTTATACATCAATGGGCATGTTACTTCGGTTTGTTAGTGACATGCAGAGTTTAACAGGTAAATTATTAATACTATAATTGCTCAAGAATACACAATTTGGTACAAAGTTCAAAAGGACTTAAGACAATTGATTTCAAATGTTTTATTAAGTCTGGAAAAATCCCCAGAAGTTCAGACCCCCGTTTTCGTTTGAGTTCATGAGTATTGACTTATTGTCGGTTAAACGCTACCGGCCCCGGGAGCGCGCACGTACAGGCACGCAATGTGGTGTGTTTACGTCCAAACCATGGAGTCAGTGCTGGTTTCGTTACCTGCTGCAGTTTAGTTCACGAAATATTCTAGCTTGTTAAAACTCACATGAGGGGTAATATGAAATTATTTTGAAACTGCAGACGTATGTGTCCTCGAGGAGGCCGCGCACAGGGTGACCTAGCAGAGGTCATCATGGATTAGCCGTAGCCGAGCGGGTTTCTGACTGACAGCAAGAACTGGGACAAGGGACTTTTTTTTTTTTTTTTTTTTGCTACTAACGTTAGCTAGCAGCGAAAGCAACTTAGCCTAGACGTTTTGAATCAGCTTTACTGCAGGGACAGGTATTTTGCAAATCCATGACAAGTCCTTCTGTCTGTGTCGCCTCATGTGTTGTCTCCCTCTGGCCATCCGCTCACTTTACATGGCTGTGTTTTCCTAGCTGTTGTTGTTGTGTAGCGTTGGCGTTAGCCGTCAGCTGTCGTTGGCTGCTGGTAGCTAATGTGTAGCTATAGTTATTGCCTCCCAGTGGTGGAAAAAGTATTCAAATCTTTTAACGGTAAGTTGCACCAGCAATACTAACGCTACAGTCCACAAATACTGCATTTAAATGTGATAGCCCTACAAGCAAAACGTTACTGAGGGAATACTTAAGCAACAGCACTGGAGAAAGCACAATTTTAGTCTGTTAAATTATTGATTTTACCTGCTAAAAATTAGGTATTTTAATATTGTGGGAGATCTAAGTGCTGCTATACTGTGGGATATTTAAAAAAAAAAAAAAAAAAAGCAAAACATGTTTATCAGTTTATTATATGCTTTGCGTGGGAAATCTTAATGCGCTAACTATAGTTAGAAATCTCACAAATTTAACATGCTGAAGTTAAGTACCAATACATCATTATTGAAGTTCAGCACTTAAATGTTATGGAGAGCAAAAACAAGCACTCGATTAATTGATTAGTCGATCAACATACAAATAATCTGCAACTGTTCTGATAATCAAGTAATCATGTATTTATTCAAAAAATTTAATTCACTATTTTCTCATGTTTTACAGAACACACTACTTCATTAATCGATTGACAGGTTCATTGATAATTAAAGTAATTATTAGTTGCAGCCCTAATGATCTGCTATTGTCCATCTCTGTTTCTCAAGTTTTATGAATTATTACACAAGTAACACACAGTAAAATATGCGTTATTTGTGTCACTATGAAACACAGGTCTTCTGTTGAAATCTTACACTCATTACCCATGTTGTGCAGATATGCAGTCACACACAATCACTCGCTCACCATATTCAAATACCTACAGTAGGTGTGCAAAAATGCTGATAATGTGAAGGGGTTATTATACTCACTGTGTCAAGATTGTTCTCAGCAGAGGTTGTCTGTTTATTTTAGATTCCTTGAGTAGTTTGAGATCCCTGAGAGATTCTCAAGACAGCATGGCTCCCAAAGACATCATGACCAATTCCCACGCCAAATCCATCCTCAATGCAATGAACTCACTTCGCAAGAGCAACACACTCTGCGATATCACTCTGAGGGTAGAGAACACAGATTTTCCAGCTCACCGGATTGTCCTGGCTGCCTGCAGTGACTACTTTTGTGCCATGTTCACCAGTGAGGTAAGACTAAAAATCCTTATCTGTTGAGTACTCAATGCTAACAAATAAACTCTACTGTACAAACATGTTACATATGTCTTGATAAAAATATGCAATTAATTCTCCTACTATCAGGAAAAAATATACTCCAGTGAAATATCTGAGTATGATATCTGTTTTTTCTCATCTCCTTTTTTAGCCTTTCTCAGAGTCTCTAAGGCAGCGTTAGACTTTACTAAACATTTGTTGCTAACCCTCAATGGTATGTTCCCTGTCATTACACCCGATAGTCTTTGTTGTTGTGGCTCCGCAGCTCGCAGAGAAGGGGAAATCTTTCGTCGACATTCAGGGGCTCACTGCATCGACTATGGAGATCCTCTTGGACTTTGTCTACACAGAGACAGTGCTAGTCACGGTGGAGAACGTACAAGAACTGCTCCCAGCAGCATGCCTGCTGCAACTTAAAGGTAGGTTTAGGAGTGCCCGCTGTAGCTTGTTTTGAAAAGCCAGCCGATGCTGCTGTGAGTACAGTGACAGGGTATTTGCAGGTATTTAAAAGTCTTTAAAAGCATTGGATTCAGTGTATCAAAACACGGCCATATAAGGTATTAAAGGTAAGACATTTAATTTCCAAAAGTCCTTAATATTTTTTCTTGCCTGCCATTTTTCAATAATGTTAGTGATTAAATGTTATTGTGTCTGATGGCCGGCTGTTGGGAGACTTAAAAAACCTATAAACTAAAGGTGTGATTGTTGGACAGTGGACTGTGTCCACAGGAGGCCGTTCAGTCCTTTTATAGTGGCGTCGCAGTAAGCATCATCAGATTTGTAGCAAATTAAGTTAATTCATCTTTTTTAATTTGGTTAATCCATCTATCCTTTTTCTGCCTCTTGTACGAGTCCAGGTCGAGTTTATTTAATTAATCTTATAATTATGAGTTATTGTTATAGACTGCTGGGAAGTACTGAAAGAAATGTGATACCATAATAAATAATTCTCTCATCCCTTCTGGTTTTCCATCATACTTTCATACTTTAGCCTGTATGATCATGAAACAGGTATTAAAAGTCATTCTATGTGGTATTAAAAGGGTCTTTAAAAACCTTAAATTTAACTTGGTGAACCCTGCAGAAAACCTGAGGCATGGCATGGCACCATATTTCAAATGAGGGAGCTTCAGCATTTCCAAATTAAGAGGTCATGAGTGACTCCAAAGTAACTATCAGAATTTGGCTGGATTTGACGGAAAATGTCTATATACAAATGTGTATTTGTTTTTCCTCAGGGGTGAAAAGAGCGTGTTGTGATTTTTTGGAGAGTCAGCTTGATCCCTCCAACTGTCTGGGTATTCGTGACTTTGCCGAAACACACAATTGCCTTGACCTGATGCAGGCCGCCGAGCTTTTTTCCCAGAAGCATTTCTCCGAGGTGGTACAGCATGAGGAGTTCATGCTGCTCAGCCAGACAGAAGTGGAAAAGCTTATAAAATGTGATGAAATCCAGGTAGGAAAACTCAATGTCACGAGCTTTTCTACTTTTTGGTGTCAAGTGTACTGTGGAGGTTGTTTGATCTTTTGTCCCTGGATGCTATGGATAACTATCTGTTACTGTTATTTGAAATACCTGAGACCAATCTGTAATAATGAAACATCTGCTCGACAATACATCTGTGTATATACAGTGCATTCAGAAAGTATTCAGACCCCTTCGGTTTTTCCACATTTTGTTATGTTGCACCCTTTTGAATTAACTTTTTCCCTCATAAATCTACACTCAGTACCCAATAATGATAAAGCAAAAACAGAATTTTAGTAATGTTTACAAATTTATTTAAAAGGAAAAACCGACATATCACATTGACATAAGTATTCAGACCCTTTGATATGACACTTGAAATTTAACTCAGGTGCTTCATCATCCTTGAGATGTTTCTACAACTTGATTGGAGTCCAGCTGTGCCAACTGGTTGGACATGACTGGGAAAGGCACACACCTGTCTATATAATGCCTCACAGCTGACAATGCATATCAGAGCAAAAACTAAGCCACGAGGTCAAAGGAATTTCCTGCAGACCTCAGAGACAGGATCATCTCGAGGCACAGATCTGGGGAAGGCTTAAAAAATAAATAAATAAATAAAATAAAATTCTGCTGCATTGAAGATTCCCAAGAGAACAGTGGCCTCCATAACTCTTCAATGGAAGAAGTGTGGGGCAACCAGGACTCTTCCTAGAGCTGGCCACCCAGCCAAACTAGGCAATCGGGGGAGAAGGGCCTTGGTAAGAGAGGTGACCAACAACCCGATGGTCACTCTGGCAGAGATCCAGAGATCCTTTGTGGAGAGCGGAGAAACTTCCAGAAGGACAACCATCACTGCAACACCCCACTGATCTGGGCTTTATTGCAGAGTGGCCAGATGGAAACCTCTCCTAAGTGAAAGACATATGAAAGCCCGCTTGGAGTTTGCAAAAAAGAACCTAAAGGACTCTGACTGTGAGAAACAAGATGCTCTGGTCTGATGAAACAAAGATTGAACTGTCTGGCCTCAATTCTAAGCATCATGGTTTCTGGAGGAAACCATGCTCCGCTCATCACCTGCCCAAAACTATCAGAATGGTGAAGTGTGTTAGTGGCCGCATCATGATGTGGGGGTGTTTTCAGCAGAAGGGACAGGGAGACTGGTCAGGGTTGAGGGGAAAACTGAATGGGGCAAAGTACAGAGAGATCCTTAATGAAAATCTGGTCCAGAGCACTCAGGACCTCAGACTGAGCCGAAGGTTCCCCTTCCAACAGGACAATGACCCTAAGCACACAGACAAGACAATGCAGGGCTGGCTTAGGGGCAATTCTGTGAATGTCCTTGAGTGGCCCAGCCAGAGCCCTGACTTGAACCCAATCCAACATCTCTGGAGACCTGAAAAAGGCTCTCCACCAACAGTCCCCATCCAACCTGACTGAGCTTTAGAGGACGTGCAGAGAAGACTGGCAGAAAATCCCCAAGTTCAGGTGTTCAAAGCTTGTTGCGTCATACCCAAGAAGACTCGAGGGTGTAATCGCTGCCAAAGGTGCTTCAACTAAGTACTGAGTAAAGGGTCTGAATTCTTATGTGAATGTGATTCATTATGGGGTATAGCATGTAGACTAATGAGGGGAAAAATAAAAGACTTGAACGAATTTAGCATAAGGCTGCAACATGTGAAAAAAGTGAAGGGATCTGAAAACTTTCTAAATGCACTGTACCTGCCATAAATGTAAGGGTTAAAATTGGTGTAAAGATGCCTGAAAAATGACTGACTTAAAGAGTGAATTGAGCTCGTCTTTTGCAGCTTTCATATCATCTTTCAAACACCTGAGTGCGGAAAGAGAAAAGCAAGTACCAACCTGCTCTAATCTCAGTTAGTTTGTCCGCCTCCTATTCCGCTCACGTTTGCGGATCGAGCTGACATTGAAATTGCAGAGAAGAAAGCCTGATTTAAGTTAAGCTTTTGTGCTCAGGAAATTCCTGCTCACTACCACATACCTGGCTTTGTGAAAACAGTTATTATCACATGATGATTTATAGATCATCAGTTCTCTCAAATGCTTTTTCCTGTCATTTTTGTTGTTTTTAAAATAAAACTAGACCATACATGTACCATACATCACAGTGACGTATAATTTTCCCTCAGTAAAGCTATTCTCTTTGTGGCATCTTTCTCACATGAAGACTTTAGGGTGATAATTTATGGCTCGTTTTACCTTTTAGCAGACTGCAGGGTCTTACTGTCACACGCTGTGTCTCTGAACTATTAATAACAGTTATTAATAGTTACAGTGGCGACATCTTTAACTTGAGCTGTCAGCTAATTGTTTAATTATCACGTGGATTAATGTCTTTAATGCAGCTGGAATTCCTCTCGCTGTACATTGCCGTCTGTGTGTAGGTGGACTCAGAGGAGCCAGTATTTGAAGCCGTGTTAAACTGGGTCAAACACAACCGAAAGGAGCGAGAGCCCTATCTGCCGGACATGCTCGAGTTTGTTCGAATGCCGCTGCTTACCCCACGCTACATTACAGATGTCATTGATGCTGAGGTGAGCCAGGCGACACACAGCAGGTTGTTGCGTAGTCATACGCCAAGCTTCCAATGATGGAATATCTCTCGATGTATTTATTACCGTACCATCATGATTAAGCAAGTTTTGACACGATTTAGCCCCTCATTCGGTGTAGCCTGCCATGTCGAGACCTTGTGGATGAGGCCAAGAAATTCCACTTAAGACCAGAGCTGAGGAGTGAAATGCAGGGCCCACGCACACAAGCCAGATTAGGTAGGAATCCTGCTTTCAACTGCAATTCAGCTACAGTTTATATATATGTGTGTATTTTATACATCATCGTTGTAATCCACAGTGTTGTTTATAAGAACAGTGATTTATGGGTCTTTTCAGGTGCCAAAGAAGTCCTGCTGGTTATAGGTGGGTTCGGCAGCCAGCAATCACCAATAGACATAGTTGAGAAATATGATCCAAAAACGCAAGAATGGAGCTTTCTTCCCGTAAGTATTGGGTATACAAGAGAGAGTCTTGTGACGTTTATTATCTCAGTGGATTTGGCTAATGCAGACAGACTTGTCTTAAACAGAACATTGCACGGAAAAGGCGTTACGTCGCCACGGTGTCTCTCCACGATCGGGTGTATGTGATCGGAGGCTACGACGGTCGGTCAAGGCTCAGCTCCGTGGAGTGCCTGGACTACACAGCGGACGAGGACGGTGTTTGGTACACCGTCGCCACCATGAATGTGCGTCGTGGCCTCGCAGGGGCCACAACGCTCGGAGGTGAGGGGGTTTCTGTGCCAAATGAGTTCACGCCTTCACCGGTGTTGCCTTTCTGTGAAAGCGTGTGTGAATGTTACTTCTCTCTCAGTAAAGTGTACAATAACAAAACAGCTCTTTTTTTTCCCCCATTTTCTCCCTTCTCCCTTGGCTCTTGACAGACATGATCTATGTTGCGGGAGGTTTCGATGGCAGCCGGCGTCATACCAGCATGGAGCGATATGACCCAAACATTGACCAGTGGAGCATGCTTGGAGATATGCAGACAGCTAGGGAAGGAGCTGGTCTGGTGGTGGCCAGTGGACTTATATACTGTCTGGGTATGGAGAAAAAAATCGTGTCATACCAGGGCTGCAACAGACAATTTTTTTTTTTTTTATCAATTAATCTGCTGATTATTGTCTCAACTAATCAATGAATCGTTTTCTCTATAAAATGTTAAAAATAGTGAAAAATGGCCATTATATTTTTCCCAGAGCCTGAGGTGATGTATTCAGATTACTTGCTTTATCCGACCATCAGTCCTAAACTCAAATACATTCAGTTTACCATCATACAGATTATTATTTTTAAAAGCAGTGAATCCAAATACATTTGAGAAGCCGGGACCAACAAATGTTTGACTTTTGTTTTGCTTGAAAATTGACTGAAGCGATGAGTTGATTATCAAAATACTGCAGTTGCCAGTTACTTTTCATGCCTTTTACTGATTGATTAACATATGGCGCGAATATAAGAAAAACCTGATTATAAGAACACACCCCGCTCCTTTTCCTTGTTGTTTTTGGAAAAAGACTTTTTGAAGATACGACACACTTTCACTCTAGTCCTCTTCGGAAAGTTTCCCTGAGATACCGTGGAACCCAAAAGCCACAAACAACAAGTTCAGACAATGTTAGGTCAGATACAACTAAAAAGCACTGTTATATTAGAAATAACAATCTTTATTATATAAAAATATAGTTTTCTTGGATTAAAAACGACTTTAAACACAAAGAAGCGAGTCGGCTGGCAGTGATGCAAACCAAATACCAACATAAATATTAGATTGAAGGAGCAAGAGAACAGACCAACCTAGTGCGGGGGCTCACAATCTATATGCAGTGCACTCAGTATTTTCGACAAGGTGCCGGCTCAGAGCAACACGGGGTGAGTGCTAAGAGAAACAACTACAAGAACACCAAGGCAGTGACTCGCTATCTGCAAACAAGACCAAAACACAATCAGCCTCGCACAGTTTTTTCTCACAACAGAAACAAACCAGAAAATGAAATATACTCCACAACCCACCAGCTGTACAGCAGATCCCTGGTCAGATTTCCCCCAACTACCCTTGTACACAAATGCTCGAGGGGGCTGTACAACACACATATGAACACCTAATGTTAGATTGACATAAATTAGATACATAGTGAAACCACACCAAAAAAAGCATGCATGTACCTCGTAAGAGATGTCTTGCACACACCGCAAGGCAGGACACCTCCGAGACACTGGGCTCTCCTACAAACGCATATATTTATTTCATTTGCTTCCTGGTTGGAAAAGATACCAAATATTATACGCAGTCTGTTCGCTGCAGGGAACTCCTCTCAGCATGACACACTTTATTTATTTTTCTTTTTTTCTTTTTTTTCTTTTTCTTTAATGCCACACCAGATGACAGCATGGTCCCGCATACAGCCAAACTCAGTTTACTCTCATTAGCGGCGTTTTCAACGCACTACACGCTGTGCGCCAACTTCAACCAACTGTTGAGGAGACAAAGCCCAGAAAATATCCCGTGACTCGCTGACAGGAGCTCTTTATTCACCAGTCAGTGTCAATGCAAGGAATTACAGGTTCAGCCCGGCCACTTAACCCCAAACGTCGGTTCCAGCTGGCTACAATACTACAAATCCAAGGGACAGAGAGTCGTTATCCCTGAGGCCGTTTCTATTGTAAAAAGTGAAACATGAAAGAATACCATTAATGCAGAACGTAAATACCACATTGGTGTAGCTTGTCTATCAGTCACATACTCGATTTCTCTCCTGTCAGGTTCTTGGACGCATTCAAAATGATGTTGCTCTAAACCTAAGAAAATGGACTGATTATTTACTTTGAGGGCTGACTTACTCTGAAAGACTCACTATGAGCGGACATGAAGAAACGGAGCAACGTTGAGGCAAAAACAACCCATAACGCAGCACTCTCTGTAGAAGCTGGCATTACTCCGATACTCTCTCCATTCAAAAAGAATATCTGATGTTGTGAACAAATAATTGTCTAGACCTCGAATACAAGACGACTCCCACTTAACGTAATTCTCGGAAAAAAAACGTCAACCCATATTCGATCCAGTACAGTAACTGACTATTAACTATTTCGGCTCTAGTTCATATTGACAAAATGTAGCAAACTTGTCTAGGGCTGCAGTATCAATTATTTACATTATCAACGAATCTGACCGCTATGTTCTCGCTTAATCTGTTAATCATTGGGTTTACTTAGTGTCAGAAAATAGTGAAAGTTGCCCAACATTGTTGTCTGAGGGTTAAGATGAATTTACTGTCACATAAGACAAAAAGAAAAGCAGAAACCCCAGCAACGGTGAACCTGGACCTAGGGAATGTTTGGCATTCTTGCTTGAAAAACAACTTAAACTATTAATCGTTATTTAAGATTATTGCCAATTATTTTTCTGTTGCTCGACTAATGGATCGGGCGTCACAGCTCTGAACTTGTCGTATCCCTAACATCTGCCCATAGGTGGATACGATGGACTAAACATCCTGAATTCAGTGGAGCGGTACGACCCCCACACAGGCCACTGGACAAGTGTTACACCCATGGCCACCAAGCGGTCAGGTAGGTGAGACAACAGAAACAGAAAAGCGGAAGATCACAGCTAACTGCGTGGGCTACTGTTTAGCTGAGACCTTTATTCTGTTTTCAGGGGCTGGTGTGGCTTTACTCAATGACCACATCTATGTAGTGGGAGGCTTTGATGGTGTTTCACACCTGGACTCCGTTGAGGTCTACAACATCAGAACAGACTATTGGACCACCGTAGCCAGTATGACTACTCCTCGATGTTACGTAGGAGCAACCGTTCTCCGAGGACGTCTTTACGCCATCGCCGGGTAAGAGAGGGTGTCCTAATGTCCTCCTTTCTGTGGCAGTGGCTTTAAAGGATAGGTCTGTTTTTATTTTTTATTTTTTTTAAGGTTCATCTTAACACAACACTCACATGCCACATGTACTGTATGGTGAGAAGTTTCTATGCCGCCGTAATTACTCCTCCTCTCCACACTGGTCTTGTTAGGATGACTACCCTGTAAGAAAAAGGACAGGACGAAATCCACAGGCCTGGTTCTGTGCAAAGCTGCATCCTGAAGTTTAGCCAAAGCTAATCTGAAGCTTCAGCAGGTTTAATGCCAGAGTTTGGTCCTGGCAATTCAACTAACAGAACGTATCCTTCCACCGTGGCTCAGCTGGAAACCCTGGCCAGTGGAACACAAACAGGGAATTTTGCACAAAAAAAGACTAACTTTGGAAGACACTCACTTGATTTGGCTAACTCAGACTGCAGAAGCTTCATATTAAGTTTCACTTAACTTCAGAATGCATTTCTGCATACAAGTACTATGGACCAGGAGGACCGGTATGGAGAGGAGGCACTATTATAGCAAACTCTCTTCATTTACATATGACATGTGAGCACTGTATTGCAATAAACTTGAAAAAAAAATCCAAACCTATCGTTTTAAGTGTAGGTTAGATTGAACAGATTTTCAGTAAGTCATTGTAGGGATTGTGGTTGCACCAAATAAAACAGTCAGCGTAGCCACACATACTGTCAGTTACAATCAATGTGTTCATATCCCGTCTTTCAAGCCGTGCTCAGAACCAACCTGAGCCCTGCGCAGCCCCTTCACTCATTTGAATGAGGCATGGCCGTAAAGCAGTCGTCTGGCAAGATGCTACGTTGGCTAAATACATGCAGGCGCACATTCCTGGTAAATTACTTTGTAACAGGAACAACATATTTCGACTGTTTACCTCACGGTGGTTGCGCTGAAAGTAAAAATGTCTTCTGATAACTTTCCAGAATCTTTTCCAAATCCCATTTCATAGTATAATACATTATTGTGCAGTGTTTTGACATCTGATAATCCTTCAAACTCGTGGATCTGTTGTCGTTACTGGAATTCTCAGATCGTATTTCAGTGTCTCACCAGTACCTGAAGCAACACGTCCTCACCAACGCAACCGCTTACCTTTTTTATTTTTTATTTATTTTATTTTTTTTAATGCAGGTGTGTTTTTGGTCTTACCAAATAAACGTTAGCATGCAGCATCAAGTTGATCAACAGGTAAAACTTGCTAGAGGCCCTAGACGATCAAATAGTAGTAGATTTTTCTGTGGCGATAGGTGATCAGGTAATAAGTAAAGAGAAACCAAAATATAATTTTAGATGGCTATATATAACCTATCGACCTTTTCCAAGGCATCTTTTAGATCATCCTTCCCTACCCCTCAGTCAGCAGTGGGCTTGTATTCACTTTAGTATAAAATATTTGAAACTTGAAGTTCCATTTTGTGTGTTTACGTGGTTTAAGAGTAAATAGAGCTATGGAGATGATTTACAAGTGTGGTCAAATGCTCATTCTTAGGCAATGCATCTGTTTGATGATGTTAAATTAGCAAAGTTTATCTTCCTGTTATCACGTAGCTGGAAACTGTAGACGAGTCACTGCAGTGTTTCTGTTAAATGTTTGCAGTCTGATAGTTGCACTTTAGGTACAACTGCAATGAGACAGTTGCAGTGTGACACCTAACTAGTTTCAGCATAACACCTAATATAACTTTTGATTGAGCTTGTGTCGAGCTGGTACAGCAAGCTGCTGCAGGTAATTCACAGTTTAGCAGCGTAACCCTGCTCAACATTACAGCGTGGAACAGTGTCTGTTGTTGCGGTTCAAGCTCTCAGTTCCTCTCTGCTTGTCTCATGTCTCTCTATAGATATGATGGGAACTCACTTCTCAGCAGTATCGAATGTTATGATCCGGTCATCGACTCCTGGGAGGTTGTTACTTCGATGGCGACACAGCGGTGCGACGCAGGCGTCTGCGTTCTGAGAGAAAAGTGATCTTCGCCGAGAACAAGAGCCACAAGCGGAAAGGCAGGCAGGAGGACAGGCAGCTAGACTTTTCTAAAAATGCCACTACAATGGAGCCACAAAGGGAGATGTTTGTTCGCCGGTATACAAATAGGTTCTCTCAAAAAAAAAAAAAAAAGAGTGCCGCAGTTTGGGCCGTCACCTCCACTGGATGGTTAACCCTTCGCCACTTAGACCGTGCAACAGAGATTCAGCTTCACCGTGGTCGACTTCACCTCAAAAAGAGGCCTCCAAGGAGCCCATCACCACTTGCATGACTCTCGTCGGTGGTACTTGTTGCTGTCGTTACCTGTGAGATTATTTTTTCAGTTTGTCTTCAAAGTGCAATATATTTCTACTCATCGTAAGAAAACATAAAAAAGTTGGAGCACAGTTAGACTCCAGTTGCTGCTATATGCCTTATGACTTTGGCCTATATCGAAGAGTGAACATTCGTGTTGCCTCTCATTTGACTTTGATGATAGTTATAGTACATTGGCCTACTATTGAGTGTAATCATTTTGGCATTTGCAAGGTCATTAATGGGTCAATAATTCAACCCCTTTTTGTAATTCTTCCTGTACACAGTGCTTTTAGATTCCAGTCACTTTATTACAAAAGGTTTAATACTTACTGTTGCTCTCAGAATCTATATTTAGGGATGAATATTGTTTTAGAAAATGACTGAATTGTACCAGTTGATTCTTGAGTATTTTGTTCCTCAATTTGGCAAGATTGAAAAATCATAGAAAGTATGAGGTGCATGTGATTTTTTTTTTTTTTTTTTTTTCTTTCCTCCTTCCTCTCTCAGCTTATAAATTTGGACATGTCCATGTAGGACACAAAGTCCTAACCTCACTGTTGCCTGGAAAATGAATAAACGCACTGAGAACTGACACATTTTATCTTTGGTACATCTAAACCCCTGCTAAGTGCTGGAAATATGCCGTTTACTGGCTTCACACGTCATCAGCTGAGTAAGTGGCATCTCCACCAAGAAAACTCACGGTTCACATCCACAGAGCAAATGGGAGGAACCGTTCCAGCCATTCCAAGCAGTTTAAGTCCTCATATTCACTAAACTGTACAAGTTAGATGCATCCATTTTTATCACCGCACAACTTAATCTGTCCATTTTTAGCATAAGGAAATAGTAAAAACTTAATGTCCGCATGCCACCAAATTACTGGTTTCACTATCCAACCATCCAACGTGTCTATTTTAATAAAGGTAAGAATTTTGTGATAGCTGTATTGGGTCTTTGATTACTACTACTACTATTAGCATAGTATTATGCATTAAATAGTGTTGTAGTGTTTTATATGCATTAGTATATAAAACACTACAAAATGTTAAAGAGTATGATGATGTGATTTCCAAACTCCGTGTCTTGTGATGTCTCGTAACACAACAGTGTCTAGCTGAGGCCCACTGTCACTTTTCAGATGCCTATTAGTTGTCAGGTCCGGTCCGCCAGAGAGACCTTTCCCATCTGGTGGTTTCATGTAAACGACAATTTGAGGCCCAAAAATGGGAAATTATCCGACACTTTACAAAAAAAAGGCAAAGATTAGAGAAAAGTTAGAAATCCTTCCTGGCTCCTTAACCATCTTGTGGCCCTTTTAAGGGGTCTGGCCCCCAGGCTGGGAACCGTTGGATTCAACTATCCGTATGTGAAGTATTTATAACTAACTCGACCAGCTACAACAAGAAAATGCTACTTTTGAGTTTATGCATCAGTATTTATAATTTGATAATGTGAGAGATGATAATATAGCAGTCCCACGGGCCATTTTACTGCGCAATGAGCGATTTTACTTTTGATACTTAAGTACATTTTGCTGATATTACTTCTGCAATTTTACTTTAGTAAAACCTCTAGTAATCCTAATTTAGTAGGATTCTAAATGCAAGACTGTTACTGGTAATGAAGCAGCTTAACGTTGTATTAAATAAAGAATCGGAGTATTCATTCCTACTCTCGTTGCTGGAACAAATGATCAAATTTCTCAAACTGTATGATTTTATAGTAGTGAGTTAGAACAGCTGTTGGACAGTTGTGAAATAATCGGTGGGACAATAATGATGAACTGAGTCTGGTGGAAAAAATCGGAATAATGGTGTGAAAAATGACAATTCAATCTACCTGCAAGTAACAACAAGCAAACACAAAGAGACTAAAACAACATTTTGAGGGAGAGCTGGTTTCGTGTGGGAGAAAAGTCATCATCCGCCCTTCCCTCCCTCCACCAACCTACACCCTCCTCGGTCTTCTGAAGCCTGAAACACGCAGACAGACGCCGTCACTGTCAGACAGACAGACCGGTGAGCCTGTCTGCAGCTATAAAGGGCGGCTGGCAGCGGGCGGGACAGAGCAGCGCTGTGTTGGCGGAGACACTTTACTCGTCCCGGGACACTGCACAGGAAATACACAGTCTGTCTGGAGCCTTGCTGACACACAATAAACTCAGAATATTCTGCACCAAAACCAACTGCTCATATCATCTAGAGCAACATGGTAAGAGAACTAAAATTTATTAGAAATGGGAGAACTTTATCTTGGGAAAGTTGTATATGCTTACTATAAATTACACATCTTACTTTTCTGAACTCTCCACCAAATTTTAACTGTATGCAAGACATGATTTGATCCAATCAACAAAACCTCCCCCGAAAACTCTGCAGCGAATCTGCCTGAGATTGAAGATACTTCTGATTGTGTTAACATGGATATCTTTTGAGGCCTAAATTATGTCTTCACAGGCTATTACCCTTTGCTCCTCTCTAGTTTCATGAGTTTATCATCACTGACAGGCTGTTTATTGCAGACAGCCAGCAAGTGGAGCTCGAGGCTTTACCTTCAACCTCGGGAATAAATCTGGCTGTAAACATCTTGGAGCCTGTGTTTGTAAATATTTAAGTTTTTTTGCAAGTCTTCATATTCCAAACTTGAACCTACCGACGTTTTACAAATGTCACTTAGCAGCAAAAAATCATCTTGGGGGATGTTTCTTCCAGGGAAAACAAAAGCAGAAATTCTCAACATGTTGAAACATGACTGCTGGAAGCACTTGGAAAATGCAAGAGTAAAGTGTTGAAATAGGCCTGTCCTGTTTTTGACATTGTTTACACGTATTTAGAAAACAAGAAGGTCATTTCAACTGGTGCAGTTCAAAAACTGGACCTTTTTTTCCTTTTTTTTTTTTCAAGTTTACAAATTCATACAGGGAATTCAAGCGTCCCAGGTTGACAGTTGCTCATCTGAACTCCTTTTACTTGGATCCTTTCACTGACCGACTGTAAACTAAGAGGACCGAGGTCTGACTGATTTCATTCTGGCTCAAGTTTTAACTTTTCATCTTGAATTCAACTTTATGAATTTCACCAGTCCAATTGAAGCCACTTTATTTCCTGCGCTGGTTTGAATTCTTGGAACAGAATTTGACTTTGAGCAACTTAAGTTTCATGTTTTGGAGAACGGACATTTGAATTTTCTGTCTGACCCTGTGAACCCTAAAAGCAAACAAAACGTTAAAATCTTTCAGGTCTTTGAAATTAAAAAATGTCAAAAATACTTATATTTTAATGATTTCAATTGAGTGGTATTTAAATAGATCATCACTAAGTATTCAGCAGTGATTTAGATATTCAATTCGAAGTGGAAGGTATTCAGTTGCTTTTTTCAGGTTTTAAATTTAAATGCTTACGACCTTTCTTTGCTTCAGGGTTGACCGTCTTCACCTATTTGGAATAAATTTGACTGGCAGTATCTACATATCCATGAGCTTTATTCTGAAAAGCAGTTTAAAATTTTTGATTTCTCACCATCGTGACAATGTTATAGAGGTGGGATGTCAAACCAGTGGAGTACTCTTTTAAATTAAATGGTATTTAAATTCCATCATTGTAGTGTAGTGTTCAGTGATTATATTTCACAATTAGTATTCTGTTGCCTCTCAGATTCAAATTCTTACGGCCTTTCTTTGCTTCCAGAGATGTGCATCTTTATCTGGAATAACATCCCATATTTGCACATCCACAACCTTTATTTTTGAAAAGCAGTTCTGAGTTTTTAAATGTAATTTGAAGATCCTAAGTAATAGGATATTATCCATGGATTGACTGTTTTTGTGAGTCCAAAATGTTGAGAAAAGCTACCACAGATGTTGGTTTTACTAACGAACTTCGTGCCTTTGGTGTTGAAAACTTTGTGACAGGCATCTTAACTTCCATCTATATTGTTTTTTTTTTTCCCACAGAGAGAGTGCATCTCTATCCATGTGGGCCAGGCAGGTGTCCAGACAGGAAATGCCTGCTGGGAGCTCTTCTGCCTTGAGCACGGCATCGGCCCTGATGGCGTCTTCCTGGACGGTCCTGCAGGGCCGAACTCCCGTGAAGATCCATTCAACACATTCTTCAACACTGGGAGCTCTGGGCATCATGTTCCAAGAGCAATATATGTAGACCTGGAGCCCACAGTGGTTGGTGAGTGGTCCTGTATAGTTGTTTATTTTTACCTTCCTTATCTCTGTTTTTTATTACTGTTCCCGTCGTCCTATTACAGTATGTGTGGTCGTACGCATCCAGTGTGAGTGCGTCTCAATCCTCATGGGTCATGCAGGTAACTGCTGATGGGAACACTGGTAGCCAAGCAACAAGTGCAGTGGTGGCTCCTTTACCTTATTTATTCAATCCTGGCTAACATTGACAGAGGTGTATTATGTAAATAGCAAGTTCCAGAGTCGAGGATTTAATTGATTTTAGCCAGGTAAAGCCTTTTTTCCAATATGTCCCTTAAATTTATATATAAAAAAATAAATATAGTTTCAGTGAAGCGCTCTCTGTGGAGCCCCAAACCTGACAAAATGTTGTAAATGTTTACAAGACAAGTCAAAAAAATGACTGAATAATCAATAAATAACACTTTGAGTTTATATTATTTAAATGGAGTGTAAAAAAAAAAAAAAAAATGTTAATATTTTATACTTTTCCTTCCTTTCCTATTATCACAAATACAGTGAAACAAATTCAACACTCCATTTTTATGGCTTCCCAACTACATTAAATGGAAAATTCTAGATATTGTGTGCATCATATTATACACAATTCCCCACAAGTCAGTCTGGTTTTCAGCTGGTACTTCTGGAAAATAGAAAATAAAAGTGGATAGGGTTAAAATAATTTAATCTAATAATTATAATAATAAATTATATTTATTTTTATAGCGCGTATCATGAGCAGAGATTAAATGGTGTTTTACAAGAAAAAAATGGAAATACCATAGCAGCCCACATACTCTATGTAACACACATGCAGGAAAGATGGTTATGATGATAAACTACACATCTGGACATGTCAGTTTTAGCGCAAAACATCCAGATTTGGAGCTGGTCTGGTCTGTCAAAGTAAACCGAGTTGCAGTTGATCTTCCTGACCTTTCTGACTGAGATCTCTCATTTTAGATGAAGTGAGGGTTGGAAAGTACAAAGAGCTCTTCCACCCTGAGCAGCTGATCTCTGGAAAGGAGGACGCGGCCAACAACTACGCTCGTGGCCATTACACTGTCGGGAAAGAAATCATTGATGGGGTCATGGAGCGCGTTCGTAAAATGGTCTGTAGTAATTAAAATTTGCCATTTATGTTTTTCAAACGTGAGTTCCGCTATGGTTTTAATATAAATAACCATGATTTTGCAGTTTCCAGAAAAAGCTATGAAGACAAAGAAAAGCATAATTGTTGTAACTATGACATTTCCTCTGCTCTGGATTTGTCAGTTTTTAAATGTAATAGTGGCAATAATGATGCTCATGCAATAATCACAGTTTCACTGCATGAGGCTAAAGCTTATACATCAGCAAACATATTAACTTTCTGCATGAAATTTCTATTAAAGGAGTAGTATAAAAACTTTAGGAGACACACTTACAGGAGATGACTGCGACCAGCCAGGAGACAGTCCAACACATAACCCCCCGTAAAGCAACAAATGGTTGTTTTGATGTTTGAGTTTTTGTATGGATTAAACAAACAAGATATAACGGACAGAGCCAGGCTGTTTTCACTCTTTATGCTAAACTAAGGTAATGTTCACCTAGCTGTAGCTTAATATTTAACAGACAGAGATGAGAGTGGTATCAATTCTCATCTATCTTTTTTTTTTGGGGGTTGAAACATAATGAAATCTTCTTAAAACTGTTATGTTTTTTTTTGCCACTTGGGGGCAGCAGAAAAAAGTTGTGAAGACAACATTGTCCTTTTACGTTGATATAGTGAACTTTTTAGCAAACAGTTGCTTATTTACACATCTAGCAGCTACGGAGCTCCATTACCATTCATTTGGGGCCATGTTTCTGGCCACCTGATGAATGTGAGTCCAATATTCGCTCTCGTTTAGTTCTGTTTTCGGTCTCTACCCTGAAGGAACAACAGTCCTGGTTGAAATCATTGGCATCCTTGAATGTTAAGTACAGAATTTAGAATATCTTCAGAAATAAATGCAAATGAACCAATTTTGCATACTAAATATAATTAATAAAATGTCCAAAGTTACTGAACAATGACTACAATAATAAAAAAAAACTTTCATATAGTGAAATAAAAAAATACAACCATAAAATGTACACTTGACACTGTTGTTGGCACCCTTTTGAAGAATTTAAATTTGTTTCTCATACAAAATAAAAAACACAAAAGACTCACCTGTGCTTAATTTTCAGTGTTCACAAGACCTGAATAACCAATGAATGATGCTTTTATGGCATAAAAAGGGGCTGATTGTTTCCAGTTCCTTTTTCACTATGGCAAAGACGGGAGAGCTGCCTGAGAGCACCAGAAATGCTATTATCGAAAAAACATAACAATTCCAAAGGCTACAAAGGAATTGCCCAAGATCCTGAAAGCCACAGTCTTTCTGGGATAATGTTCTGTGGTCAGATGAAACCAAAGTAGAACTCTTCGGGAATGCAGAGCATCAGTTTGTTTACAGTCGACAAAATGAAGCCCATGAGGAAAAGAAGACACTATCTACAGTAAAACATGGTGGAGGTTCTACCATTATGCTGTGGGGCTGCTTTGCTGCCTCTGGTACTGGATGCATTAAACATATCAAAGGAATGATGAAATCAGAAGATTACCAAGGCATTTTAGAGCAAAATGTGTTACCCAGTGTCAGAAAACTAGGTTTGAGGCGAAGGTCTTGCATCTTTCAGCGGGTCAACGACCCAAAACACACATCCAGCAGCAAAACAGTTGGTTGAAAAGGAAAAGATGGACTGTTTTAAACTGCCCAGCAATGAGTCCTGACCTGAATCCCATTGAAAACCTTTGGAAAGAGCTGATATCTGCCTTTGCAAAAAGGACTCCTGCAAACTTAAAAGAGCTGGAACACAGCAATGGAAGAGCGACAGAAACTACCAGGAGACAGGTGCAAGAAGCTTCTAGATGGCTACAAGAAACATTTAGAGGCTGCCATTGTTGCCAAAGGTTCTGCAACCAAATATTAGTTAACAGTGCCAATAATTGTGTCTGGGGTACATTTCGTGTTTGTATTATTTCGCTATTATACAAGTTTTGTTTTTTTATTTTCTTTTGTTCAGTAACCTTGAACATTTTATTAAAACATCTTGATAATACAAAATTGGTTAATTTGCATTTATTTTCTGAAGATTTTCTTCTGTACTTAAAATTCAGGGGTGCCAATATTTTCAAACAGGACTGTAGCTGGCTTTTTAGCAGCTAAATGCTCCTCTCTGTTTACCAGCTTGTCACTAACTGTGGGGCGGGGGGGTTAAAAACAGTCGCCCTTGTAGTTTTCCTTACCAAAAACGGCGCTATGGCGGCGGTGAGAGTGAACCAAAACCGTAAAGTTGCAGCTGGACAGCTACACAATAAGTTCTGTAGGCTCATCACTACGAGTGATCCCTGTCAGATTGTTTTCACATTGTCATGTAATACATTGTTGATAACATGATCAATTTTAGCCGCTTTAAGTCAATGGAGACTGTCCCCGTCTTTCTGTCCTCCTCATCAGACGGACCAGTGCTCAGGCCTGCAGGGGTTCCTCGTCTTTCACAGCTTTGGAGGTGGCACTGGATCCGGCTTCACCTCACTGCTGATGGAGCGTCTGTCTGTCGACTACGGTAAAAAGTCCAAGTTGGAGTTTGCTGTCTACCCAGCTCCGCAGGTCTCCACGGCTGTGGTGGAGCCCTACAACGCCATTCTGACCACCCACACCACCTTAGAGCACTCTGACTGTGCCTTTATGGTGGACAACGAGGCCATCTACGACATATGCCATCGCAACATGGACATTGAGAGTCCTGGTTACATCAACCTGAACAGATTGATCGGTCAGATTGTTTCCTCCATCACCGCCTCCCTTCGTTTCGATGGCGCCCTCAACGTCGATCTGATGGAGTTCCAGACCAACCTGGTGCCATTTCCACGTATCCACTTCCCTCTGGTCACTTACTCACCCATCATCTCTGCTGAGAAGGCTTACCACGAGCAGCTGACTGTGTCCGAGATCACAAGTGCCTGCTTCGAGCCGACCAATCAGATGGTCAAGTGCGATCCTCGTAGTGGCAAGTACATGGCGTGCTGCATGCTGTACCGAGGCGATGTGGTCCCTAAGGATGTAAATGCTGCCATTGCGAATATTAAAACCAGACGCTCAATTCAGTTTGTTGACTGGTGCCCCACTGGTTTCAAGGTGAGTTAACATAACAAAGGTAAGAAGTAACATTTGAGATACTTTATTGTTCCGATCATTGTCTTTGGCTCGACAGGTAGGCATTAATTACCAGCCTCCAACTGCAGTCCCTGGTGGAGACCTGGCCAAACTCCAGAGGGCCGTCTGTATGCTGAGCAACACCACTGCCATTGCAGAGGCCTGGTCTCGTCTCGACCACAAGTTCGATCTCATGTACGCTAAGCGTGCTTTCGTCCACTGGTATGTGGGTGAAGGCATGGAGGAGGGGGAGTTCGCAGAGGCCAGAGAGGACCTGGCCTGTCTGGAGAAGGATTACGAGGAGCTGGGTCAAATGAACCCCGATTCTGAAAATGACGACGAGGACCAAGAATACTGAGCCTTGTGAGGCTGCATAACAATGATTTTTTTTTCCTGTTCTGAGGCAATACTTTATCTTGTATCTTCTAAGCTAGAGTTAACCAACTTGACGGTCTTTCTTACTGCCTTGTTTTTATAATGTCAGCTTTAGGAGAAGAAGACAAGCCACTCCGGGTTGTATTTGAATCGCGCTGCGAAATAAACTGTCTGTGCATATTGTTTGTGAAACTTGTTAGAGACACAGTGGCCCAGTGGTCTGAGACGATACCACATAACCACCACACCTACATTTAACATCCAGCCAGGGATCTTTGTTGCATGTCAACCCCCGCTCTCTCTCTCTCTCTCTCTCTCTCTCTCTTCACATTTCCTGTCTGCCTCTCCACTGTATACTACTGAATAAAGGCAAACATGCCCAGTGACCTTATGACAAATGTGCAAACGAGCTAACAATAATACTCTTTTGATAAAATAATGAAGTAAAATGAAACCTTCCAAAAATACAAAATGAACGCTTGTGTTTTGTTCATATTTACTTTGTCATTGTTCGGGGTCATCTGCATAGTTGCATTACTTACGTTTGGGGCCAATTAGACCCCAATAACAGACCTCTAAGTACACTTAATTCAGTATAGTGTCCCAGACTTATTTTAAGGCAGCGCTGATGCAGGAGCGACATCATAAAGTACTGCCATCAAATCTCTAAAATTTGATATGCATCATCAACAATAAAGTCAGCAGTAACATCAATTCATACTGTGTATACATTATATATATATATGTATATATTGTGCACAGTGTGTATTTATATACATTTATAGGTAGATAGAGGCTGCAGATTGTGGTGCTGCTGAGCTGTGTTGTGTTATATGGACATGTTTTAGGTCATGGTGGGTTTTGAGGTATACTTCGGCTCATTGTCTTGATGCAGAGAGCAGCCTCTTTTCACTGTCACCTTCTTTGCATATGTATGTAATGCCATGAATAGATTCTATTTATTGCTTAATGCTTTTTGTATTGACTTCATACACACTGCAGTAGACAGGAAAGAAAGATCGATATCAAGCACAGTTTCTCAAGGTACTTGGCAAGCGGGTTGCTTCGAGCCACTTGGAGAACTTGCCACAGTGTCGCCTGTCTTCTGTCATGTGACCCCAGGCTGACTCCCAAGATGCTCAGATCAGGACTCCGTGGGGGCCAGGCCATCTGTTGCAGGACTCCTTGGTCTCGCTGTCCCCGAAGACAGTTCTCTACGACCGTGCGTTTGGGCTCGTCTGTTGTGCCGCAGAATAACCCTGGGACCGATCCGACGCCCCCCCCGGCGATACTGTGTGATGGATAAGAATCTGCCGGTCGCAGACGTTACAAAACGTTTGTGGGCATCATCCAATCAAACCGCACACACTGGCTATTTAAACAACGAGTCCCGGTGGCCGCGAAGGTGTCACCTGAACATATTCATCCGCGCAAGTGTAAACACAAGACTCCCTACAAAGAAGGGAATTGTTGCACGGATTACAATTTACTGTCTCTCAATGAAGCGACTGCGAGGGAGTCTCTGCAGTGTTGTTGACTGTTAGAGGCCGTTTATTGCAGGGCCAGTGATGAAGTGGAAAGTGTCAAGAACCGCTACACTGGACGATGTCTTTCTAAGATTTCAGGCCGCAGTCTGAGGGGCAGGCACCGCGACAATCGCCTGCAGCCTCTCTCCTGCTTTAAACGTGGAAATGTTCAGTGTTGGAAGAAGTGCTCAGGTCTTTTATTTAAGTAAAATTAGTAAAACCACAATGTGGACGTGCTCTGCTACACGTAAAAGCCAAGCATTCAAAATTTTACTTTAGTAAAAGTATTAGTATTAAGATATACTTGCTATGCAGAATGGCCTGTTTCAGAATAACTCGTATTGTATTATAATTATTGATGCATTAATGTGTATATTGATTATATTTTGTATTATTGTGAATTATGAATCTGCAGAGTAGGCTATCTAGTATCAAATGAATCAAAAAAATAATCAAATGGAGTACTGTATGGAGTAGAAGTATTAGGTCGCAGGAAATAGACAAATGTACTAGTACTCCAAAATTATACTTAAATACAGTAAGTGTACTTAGTTACTTTCCACCAGTTGAAGTGCTCATGTATTTATCAACCATATGACACTTTGAATTTTGAGGTTTAGGGTCTGAAAAGTAATCACCATTCTAATAAACCCCAATTCAGACTTTGTGAGTATAAACTATAGCCCTAGGTCTAATTATTATTAATTTTTTTTTATTAATTTATCAATTACATCTGGCTGTAGAATAATGGCTGCACATTTAGTCACCAGGGAAGCCCCATCTCTCATCAGTTCAACAGTGAACAAGAAAATGCACTTAGCAGAGCGCAGACCTCCGCCAAGACCAATGTCAAACAACGTACACCAGACTTCAGAGAAAAAAATTCAGATTTATAGCAAATGATCCAGATCTGCCCCAACCCATGCAACGGGTTCTTCCCTGGCCCATGCCCCATCCCTCCACCAAATTCGGCGCAAATCTGTTCAGTAGTCTCTGTATAATCCTGCTGACAAACAAACAAACAAACAAACAGAAACGGATGATCACATAACCTCCTTGGCGCAGGTAATTTGGCTAAATCCAATGCCCTGAGAGCAGGGCCAGTTTAACCTCCTAGGAGCCCATGGGGCAAAAATTTGTTGTTGACCCCTTTACATTTTATAAACTGAACAATCGATCAGTTATTAAAGAAAATAACTGTATTCATAATGAAAATAAATGTTGGTGTCAGCCTTACAGTACTGTACTAATTACTGAACACACAGAAATAATAGAAGCGAATTGATAAAAAAAAACAAAAAACTGTACAACAAATTAGCTCAATATAAGCTAAAATAAAAAAGGTCTTGAAACAAAATTTTGGCACATGGTCCCTCTATAAAATTGGGGCTGCAAGTGGAGGATGGAAGAACCAACATAGTTGATAATGTAATTCCGTGGTACAAATTTCTATTTAATCAAATTATGTAGACTAAAATTATGTGTAGTAAACCTGGGGCATTTGAGACCCCTGGGCATCTGGTTGATAGTCCAGTCTTGCAAGGGGCTTGCATTTTGAAGCTTTGAGAAAATGAAAAATAAAAACTTGATTATATGACGTCTTCATATAGAATGCATGGTTGTATTAACTGCTTAGGTGGGCCCCGGGGCAAAAATTTGTTGTCGGGCCCGTATTGACCTCCACTCTACGTGGCAGTTTCATTATTTCACCAGGCACCCAGAAACCAACCGGAACTCCAGAGCTGAAATGATTATGGATTAATACTACCTTACTTAATTACCTGACAAGCAGGGGGAAAAGAGCTCAATAAAAACTGAAATAAAGCTAGATTTTGACATTGAATCCGTCTTCAAGACCAGGCTCACGACATGGAAGATGGAGGAGCTGTCAGGGATGATACTGTGCTTCAAAGGTGAAAATGTCAAACTAATTTGTGACTATTCCAATTATGTAGACCCAAATGATATATTTTACTTTGTTTTATGTGTTTGTACATAAACAAAAGGTACAATTATTATCGAAATACACTCACAGATATACAAACACACTTTTACCTACAGCACATAGTCAGATATACATTAAACCAAAGTAAACAAGACCTTGTGCGGGAGAGGTAGGAGGCTGGAAGCTTATACAAAGACCTCTCCTAAAAACTCAAGGCAAGACAAACAGAATTACATCACATAAAAACAATAAGGGACAGACAGACACAATTGAATCTTGGGCTTCAGGGGCCCCTGAGCAGTTGCCCAGTTGTTAATCCAGCCTTGCAGGAGAGGTATAGATTTGCAGTTTGAAGCTATGAGAACATTAAGAATTAAAATGTGAAATATTATGTTTTTATATAACATGGGGTATAATTAAAAAAAAAATTATATATATAAATATATATATATATATATATATATATATATATATATATATATATATATATATATATATATATATATATATGAACAACTTATTTATCATAAGACAACAGTGAGAAAAATGGAAGCCATATTTAGCTCTGGTTACGTATTAAGAAGTCGACTGAACACCAAACACTATGGAAACTGAAAAATCTCGCAGGCATTAATAAGAACTGCGTGGTGTCTAGTTTTTCGAGCGGACGTGCTCAGTGCCTTGGAACATTCTGCTCACTGTGCGTGGATGTGTGAGCGAGTGTGAGCGAGTGTGTGTGAGTGTGTGTACGTGTGTGTGTTTTGTGTGTGGTTGTGTGTGTTGCCTCCTCTGGTGTTGATGTCGACTGACTACCATCGAGTCTGACGGTGAACAAACGGGCTTTTTTTTTCCAAAAAAAAGGAAAACACTCCGGGCGAACCGCATCACCTCGACACTTTTTTTTTTGTTTTTTTTTTTTTGGAAGTAGTGACCCGTCCTGTCCGAACCTCCACCGGGTCTGTCCGAAGCGATGAGCCAGCCTCGGCCGGACGAGTTCAAGCCTCCTCCGGAGTGCCCGGTCTTCGAGCCCAGCTGGGAAGAATTTGGAGATCCTTTTGCCTTCATTAATAAGATCCGTCCCATCGCCGAAAAAACTGGCATTTGCAAAGTCCGCCCGCCTCCGGTGAGTTCGATATAAGCTGATAAAACCGACGCGGATGCTGAATTAGTTGACCGTTAAAACGGTTGTAGATAGACGTGTGGATTTAAAGGGACTGTTCAATATGGCGGATACACGGCTATGTTCATTCTTTGTGCTGCCATAGCTAGCTAGCTAGCTCTCGTTTGTGATTATTTACGCCGTGCTCTTTTTGGGTCGACTTTGAGCTCGGTGGTAGAAATAAAGATGTGTCGGTGTGTTAAAAGTTGATTATAGTCGTGGTTCAACGTGTGTCAACAAAACCCCGGTGGGTCGGTCATTGAGCCACTTGGCTGGTGTGCTAACTAACAGCTAAAAGCTCAACCTGTCATAATTTAGCACACGGCTTTGACATAGGTGGCTATGCGGAAGCTATTCGACTGCGTAGAATATTGTGGTGATATAATGATAAGATAAACATGAATTTTAGCACGTCTTCCTTTTTGTCCTTCAATGTCCTGCCAGCCCTGCAGTTAATTATGGATTATTTGTTGAAGAGCATCATGACCAGTTGGGTCAGTCAGTGTACTTCTGTGTGTGTGTGTGTGTGTGTGTGTGTGTGTGTGTGTGTGTGTGTGAGATCCATCACTTCTCGGTCAAACTGAAATTTTCTAATGAATAACTGAAGCAGCCTGTATTTATCTCATGAGCCAGGCTAAATAATCGTTATATTCCCTTTTATGTTGAAGTGTCAAATAAATTGCCCCATGCTTGAGTCAAGAATACACTGGGTTATTTAATTACCAAGATCCCTATTCTTGCCTAATAACTAGAGGTGACTTTTGAAGTTGTGGTTTAACCCGTCACATTACCCAACATTGCAGTTGTGTTGCACGTCATTATGATCTCTTGTCTCTTGTAGATGAGCCATGTTCATGTATAAGCCTGTGTTGTAGGGTGTTGTCCTCCATGTTGGCTTTGTGGTAAGCTGGGCTGGTGAGTGAGTCTTCCATCTGGCCATTTTGTGTGCCACTGGGGTATGTTGGCTACCGACTTAAAACAAGATTTGGGTTTCTGCTGCTTGTTTGATAGGGTTTTGTCATTGTACATGCTAGGCCGCGTGTGGTATTGACACAAATATCGAGTGAAGTGTTGAGCTATAAACTGGAAAGGATCACACTCTGCTCACTCACTGCTCACTTCTGTCAGTATCAGCAGGCCTTGGTTTTCTGCCAAACTTGATTCTAACATCAGTTCAAAAACCCGCAACCATCTAGTCGTATGCTTTGCTTGTCTACCTAATTTCAGATAAGTCATGGGTAAATATGGGTTAAATACTATGAAAATTTATGAAATTTGGATCCATGCTTTGAAAAAAAGGTTGTCACAAGTGGACACTCTTGAAATGAAAAACAAAGACACTTGGCAACATCACTTATCAATGCAAGAATGAAAATCATTATCAAACTATCTAGGCTATATGTTATAATGTCCTTCATGTGCCATCATGTGTATTTTTGTTGCTGTTCAGGGTTGGCAGCCTCCGTTTGCATGCGATGTGGACAGACTTCACTTTGTTCCTCGGATCCAGAGGCTCAATGAACTGGAGGTGAGTTTTGTTAGTCAGATTATACCAGTGATTGTTTTACTATATCTACATTTGTGTTCTTGTACTCTAAATTTGCACATTTAATTTACATTTTTTTGCGGTGTTAACGTTATTTCTAGCCCTATGCAGGCTACACCCATAATAACAATTACGGAGCAAAGAACAGTGATGTTCAGTAAATGCCTTGTAAATGCCTTGTAATAATGATATGTAACCAAGGAGGGATTGCAAATTGGCTGATGATTAGAATAACTGTAAAACTGTAAAATAACTAAAAAAAATTGACTTAAAGTGCATTTATTTATTTATTTATTTTGAATAATATGCCACACCACCCTGTGTTCACAGGTAAATATCAGTCTGTTCATATTATATGTCTTTAGTTATTGTCTTGGTTTTCCTTGAATGCCTTGAATTCCATGTCTCGGTTGATTTCCTTGACTTTAATTTATTTGTAGCTGACCGCTGTCATTTTTTTTATTCCTTTTTCCAGGCACAGACCAGAGTTAAGCTCAACTTCTTGGACCAGATTGCCAAATTTTGGGATTTGCAGGGATGTGCCCTGAAGATTCCTCATGTGGAGAGGAAGATTTTGGATCTATATAAGTTAAATAAGGTTGATATTTAATGTCACTGCACATTATTTTATATATATTTTAAAATGCAATTAACCATCTCATTAATGACAGTGAGTTAACATTAATGCAACTCACTGTCGTTTCAGCTGGTAGCAGATGAGGGTGGATTTGACATTGTCTGTAGGGACAGGCGATGGACAAAGATTGCACTACAAATGGGCTTTGCCCCTGGCAAGGCTGTTGGCTCACACCTGCGAGGGCATTATGAGAAAATCCTCTATCCCTACAATCTCTTTCAGAGTGGCGCAAACCTGCTGGTGAGTTGGACACTTGCATCAATATAATAGCATATTTTGTTCCTGATGATACGCACAAAGAGATGCTGTCATGTACACACTAGTGCGTGACTTATCTGTAAACAAAGACCTAATAATGCTCAGCCATAGCTTTTATTACTACCAATTATTAAAAAATACAAAGTTAAATTACAAATGTATTAAGCTAAAATATTTGTACTTCATTTTGAATTAGAACCCACTAGTCCTATAAAAGATTTGAAGGCAATATTAAGCTCATAAAGATAAATGTAAACTATTGCATTATTAGGATACACTTTTTGTGTTTAACTACAGTTTATATGTATTTTTTATGCTATGTTTTCTTCAGAGATAAAAGTTTTGATTTTAAAGCATTTTTTAAGTTAGCTCTGTTGTCTGACTATATACTACGTGTGAATTTATCATCTGGTGTCTAGTCGTGTCATTTAACAGCTTTTGGACCCTAATATTCCATAATATCTTGCAAGAGAGCCTATCCAAGGTCATTGGATCTGTACTGTGTGACCTCTTGGAGAGGTCACTCTAAATTGTTTAATTACCCAATCTCTCTCTTGCCTCAGGCACCAGAGCCAGCTTCCAAACTGATGCATTTTGAGGCTGATCCTGAACTTGAAAAGGTATGTTTGTGTAATGGTTAACAAAATGCATGTTTATCTGTGCCTGGGTTTTGTTCACTTTATTGTTGTTATATTTGCAGAGATGAAATCGTGAATTTAACCCTTCTTTAAACAGTTTTATTTTAATGTTTACATCAAACAAGGGATCTTTCCTCTACAAGTCAGTCTGCATTTAATATGCATCTTGGGACAAGCGTAAAAATACAATGCTCTTGTCTCTGTCACAGGCAGAAGTTAGCAATTACATGACAATTGTGTTTCAGGTAAAATTTTGTGGTAGATTTTCTGTTTTCTTCTGTCCTTGTCAAGTGCTACTATAATTAATTAATCTGAAAACTCAAAGTTTGCAAAGAACATCTGTTATTCATTACCTGTCCTCCGCTGCCTCAGCTCAGACCTCTTTCTCCTCTTATTTAGCATGTTCCTCTTCACTGTCTGTGCTACCTGTTTTTGGTGATAAACTATAACCACATCCCTCATATGACCTCTTTTGTCTGCTGGCTGTTTAAATTGAAATTATGTTAATAGCAACTACTGTCTTTAATAGAGTATGTCCCATTCTTTCAACCACATTTGCTAGCTTCTGATACCTCCTAGTAACTGTCAAATTGGTTTGTTCAGTTTAGTTTATTATATCAATTGAAGTACTAATCATATCATATATAAGTAGATCCCTTTTAAAAATAGGATGTGGTATGCTCTCACTGCTCGTTTTAGACAGTTAAATCTATTCTGATTGTGTATTAATATTAAAAGCTCTATATAACATTCCTTTGATAACTTATCGATCACTGCATTTGAGTGTACAGGTATTTCCAGTTAGGCACACAAAAGATTTTCAATTACCAGTAAGCTGTGGTTTTAACAGGCATATTATATCCCTCAGTGTGTTCAGAAGCCAGTCCAGCTGGTGGAGATTACAGGAAGCATGGAGAGTGTGGACAGCAAGGAGCACAAGCTGCAGGACCTGGCTCAGAGGCCACCTGCCCTGACGCCTGACACTTGTCTCAGTGCTCGCAGAGCCAAGCGTATGAAGTATGAGGTGGGTGTTGTTGAAGAGAGCAACACATGTAATTAAAGCTGTCCTGAAACCAGCAGTACAGACATAATTCTTCACTATTCTCCACACATTTCCAAACATTTCCACAAATATCATCATTTTAGTAGTTTTAAGTTTCCAGCAGTTTCACATCTCATGTATTCTTACTTAGGCCATCTGTGTGAAGACTGAAGCAGGTGAGCCTGGCGAGAACAGGCCCAACCTGAGGCGGAGGATGGGTTCTTTTGTTGCCAAACAAGAGCCAGGTCAGACTCAACATCCCAGAGTGAAAAAAATAGTTACACTAACAACCTCTTTACAGTATTACAGTATTGTTTGCTGTTGTCTTGCAGAAAAAGAGATTCCTATTCCAGTGAAACAGGAACCAGTTGAAAGTAAAGAACCAATAATTGATGCTGACAAAGCAAAGACACGGTACAAGAAAATCATCCCTCAAGTTCCTCCAAGTCCAGTAAGTAGAAAAGTCTTTTTTATGTTATATCACATTTCCTGATCAGAAATTAATAGGCTAGTCAGTTTACTGCATCATCCATCATCCATACTCAGCTTCAACATTAACTTTGTGCAGTAAAATATATTTCCTTAATAATCTTAGTCAGTATTCGTTGCTTTAGTCAGTATTCATGACTCTGAAACAGATTCATTACAAACTCCTCCTTGTGTTCTACAGGTGGATCTGGTTGTGTGTCTGGTGTGTGGCAGTGGGGGAGATGAAGACCGTCTGTTGCTGTGTGACGGCTGTGACGACAGCTATCACACTTTCTGCCTGATCCCTCCTTTACAAGATGTCCCCAAAGGAGACTGGAGGTGCCCCAAGTGTGTGGCTCAGGTGAGGATGTACTGCAAAGTCTGATTAATGTGATTCAAACTGACTCTTTATTAATGAGCAGTGCAACGTAGTAAAACAACAAGCCTATCTACCTCTAAAACACAATCTATACAAACAAATGATAATATTAAAAAAGAAAATAAAGATATGTCTACGAAAGCTGTTAAATGGCTCCAAAACACATTCAATGTATTTTTTTCTATTATTATTTATTTATTTATTTTATATCCCACGCGCAGGAATGCAACAAGCCTCATGAGGCATTCGGCTTTGAACAAGCATACAGAGACTATTCCCTGCGTGCATTTGGGCAAATGGCTGATGCATTCAAATCTGATTACTTCAACATGCCAGTTCATGTAAGTAGAAAAGGCTTCAAAGTAAATGTGAGTCTCTCTAGGTGTGAGCATTTTAAATTCAAACATCTTTTTCATATGTTTTACAGATGGTACCTACAGAGCTGGTGGAGAAAGAGTTCTGGCGTTTGGTTGGAGCCATCGATGAGGATGTTACTGTAGAATATGGAGCAGATATTGCCTCAAAGGAGTTTGGGAGTGGATTCCCCATTCTGAATGGAAAATTAAAGGTTTCCCCAGCTGATGAGGTAGACTGATCCCCACACGATGTCAATGACATAAGGAGTTGAAAGCCTTAGAGCTCTGTCTGTGGAATCAAAATATGACCGTTACGTCTTTTGAACATAACTGATAGCACGAGTCTATCATATAATTAAGTGGTATGAACAGTATACTGCACAATAATTCCTGTGTTATTGATCTGAGTATGTCGCCACTCTCACAGAAATACCTCAAGTGTGGCTGGAACCTCAACAACCTGGCGATGATGAACCCTTCTGTACTGACTCATGTGACAGCTGACATCTGTGGGATGACGCTGCCATGGCTTTATGTTGGCATGTGCTTCTCCTCCTTTTGCTGGCACATTGAGGATCACTGGAGCTACTCCATCAACTACCTGCATTGGTACTTAAGAAAAACATCTGCTGATACTAAAGCTCAGCTGCTTTTCTCATTTTTCTTTAGGTTGCGTTGCCAAAATTGGGTCCACACTTTGTTCGCTCCTCATTTTTCGCTTGGTAGAACTAAACTCCTGTGTTTGTTTTATTTACTTCAAGGGGGGAACCCAAAACTTGGTACGGAGCTCCTGGTTTTGCGGCAGAACAGCTGGAGAAGGTGATGAAGAAACTGGCCCCTGAGCTGTTTGAGTCTCAGCCAGACCTGTTGCACCAGCTGGTCACCATCATGAACCCCAACACCCTGATGGCCCACGGAGTCCCAGTATGTGTTTATATGACTTTGAAATGCACTGATCCCTTTCCATTTCTTATCCACAGCAACACACAGCTGATACTTTAATGAACAGGCAGGTGGTCCTTATACCCAGAACATGAATCGTCATCTTTTGTCTCCTCTCTGCTTCAGATTTACAGAACAAACCAGTGTGCTGGTGAGTTTGTCATCACGTTTCCTAGAGCCTACCACAGTGGCTTCAATCAGGGCTTCAACTTTGCTGAGGCGGTCAACTTCTGCACCGTGGACTGGGTATGCACCACCTCATTTATGTTATTTCCAACAACACGTCTTAGTTCTTTATAAAAGTAATCAAAATAATTTCTCAAGCATAACTCCATAAAAAGACTCATTTTCAAGTATTTCTTCATTTTTAATTGTTTATGATTTTACAACATTACACAAAAGGCAGTAGCTAATCTAAGCACTGGTATAAGTTGTTATTTCTTTCTAGGAAATTCTGATGGATATTGATATATGAACTATTTTTTCACTTACCTACCTCTTAGTTTTTTTTCTTAAAAATTCATATTAATAGTATAATGAGCGGCTACTTAATAACAGTAGCAATTAACACTTTCCCCATTACCCTTATTATTAGTACCAAAATGCGGAAAGTTTTCAAGAAATATTAACAAACCATAAAATAAAGCATTGCCTTTATTTTTTGTGGATTCAACCTGACATGAACTGTCCTCAAAAACCATTCTTTTCCTATCTATGATACCAGATGCCTCTTGGCAGGCAGTGTGTTGACCACTATCGTATGCTGCATCGTTACAATGTGTTCTCCCATGATGAGATGGTGTGCAACATGGCCTCGAAAGCAGAAACACTCGATGTGGTCCTGGCCTCAGCTGTCCACAAGGACATGGTCGTCATGATCCGAGAGGAGCAGGGACTGAGAGAGAAAGTGAAGAAAATGGTAAAATAGTCCTCATAATCATGTTAATACATCATCATACTTATTCTGCACTTGGCCTAAATATAGACAGGTTGTGACCACGATTATCTTTCTATAAAATTATTTTTTTCAGTTTAAGAGCGTCACTCTTATGTAAGCTTTTGTGATAACTAGCAATGCAAGGTTACTGGGCTTTCTTTACAACAATTACATTTTTAACACAGTCTAAAGAGATCATGTTCACTCAAGCAGACAGGCACAATGTGGTGTGTTTTACTTGAATTTGCTTTTAACGCCTTTTTTGTTTTCTTACACCTTCAGGGGGTGTTCCAATGGAGGGAGGCAAAATATGATCACCTCCAGGATGACGAGCGGCAGTGTGCCAAGTGCAGGACCACCTGCTACCTGTCTGCCATCACCTGTCCCTGTAGCCCAGGAATACTGGTCTGTCTGCACCACATCAGCGACCTCTGCTCCTGCCCCATCGCCGATTACACACTGAAGTAGGTCCTTCTGGAGGCAGTTAACAGGCTTTGTCTGCAGAGATCAGAGTGCAAGATGTATGAATGTAATGAATATATTTGGATGATGTATATTTTATAACTGAAAACTGTTTTTCTCCTTAGGTAGATTTGTGTTTCTTATTACCACTGTGTACGCCGTAACTTCAGTGTTCTGTTTGCTCCTGCAGTTATAGATACACACTGGACGAGCTGTTCCCCATGCTGAAAGCTGTGAAGCAGCGAGCTGAGCTGTATGATGATTGGGCCTCCCGTGTGACAGAGACTCTAGAGGCTAAACTGGAGAAGAAAAAAGGTAGGTAGCAAAAGCAAATAAGAAAACAAAGCACTGAAGATACCAGTGGTTTTACATTTACATTTTGGTTTAAGCCAAATAAATAATATCTGCTTACACCATCTGTTCATGCTAGTAATCTTCCAAAACATGCAGACAAATTTTAGCTTTTTAAATATTTTGCTAGACTGTCTGATTGTTCAAAACGAAATGTTTTACAGTAATACACCCAAATTAATATTTAGTGCTTCGCCTGCAAGAACACACATCTGCAACTTTCAGTAATTATGATTTTGCATATACAATCTCTATTGTAGGACTAATTTCCATGGCGGAGATATAACCTCTCCCTGTGTAGTACCATGTTGGATCGGTTGTAGTTCTGATTGGATAGACTGCTCCGTGAAGCACCCCACTGACCAAAACATTGTAGCTAAGAGGGATGAACAACTAAGGATGGAATCAAGATGGCTTGTCACACATTGTATGTAGGTTCATCCACCACATGGTTGCCTTTCTCTTACTCCAACACTGGTTCCAAAATGTCCCATTCATAGCAGCAAAAACACACTGTTGTGGATTACATAGTGTGGCATGTGTTGCAATCACACCATCAGTTGTCATCCCAGCATCACTATTTTACAGATTTGCTTCTTTGCCAACTATTTTTTGTTTACTAACATATATACCAACATATAAAATATATATACATGTACAGGTCTTCCAGCCCTGATCATCTAATGATTCTGCACTACTGAATCTGATGTACAGGAATGATTTGTGTTTAGGCGCTGTCGTGTCGCTAAAACTGTCTTCCACTCTGAAGTCAACAAAATAATTTTCGGTGACCATTCAGTAGAATTAAGATTTCTTGTAACATTTATGACAAATTCTTACAACATTCATATCTGATAAATATTTGTATTCCCTGTTGAGTTTCCAAACACCGTAGGTTATGAAGGCAATGCTATGTGGAAGCTCTGTCATTAGCACGTGAATGCCTCACAAGGAAGGATTCACAGAGTCATTTTAACACTATTAAAATTCACAAATGAAATAACTTTAACAAAAACCAATGTGGATTAGTGTTTCATTATGATGCGTTTGGTATACCGAGCAAGTTTCAAGTGTCCTTGAATTGATTTTGGTAACATACTTTAATGAACTTAAAACAATGGGCTCCTGGAAGGTAGGAAAAACTCATTTAAAAATTATAGCACCACATGCATGAATTGGGAAATGGTTGGCCGTAATGGAAGTTATAAGCACACAGGATTTACTGAGCTTGGCAAAACCAGTGGTATGGTCCTTTTAGCAAATGTTACACAACAGCTCAATCACTGTGACCAAAAATGATGAAACACAATTAGACACACTATGTCACTGGTTGCTAAGCAATGTGTTAGACTCTTTAAACAGTGAATGTAACTTTATGTCTCAGACTGTGAGTAACCAGGTGTTCTCTCCTCAGGCCTTCCAGTGTTTCGCTCCCTCCTTGCTGAATCAGAGTCCAAGCTGTTCCCCGACAACGACCTGCTGCGTCGGCTGCGTCTGGTCACACAAGATGCAGAGAAGTGCTCCTCCGTGGCGCAGCAGCTGTTGAACGGCAAGAGGCAGACCAGGTAGCATTAATTCACTTAACTATATCAGATAGATGTATAGATTAGTTGTCTTCACATTCCCTTACTTGTCAGGAAACCGTATTAATGCCTTAAAGGGGTTAATTTTTTCATTCACTGGACACCCTGCCTTAGGTATCGTTGTGGTAGTGGGAAATCACGAAGCCAGCTGACTGTGGAGGAGCTGAGTTCGTTTGTGAGGCAGCTGTATAACCTCTGCTGCAGTCTCCCTCAGGCCCCCATGTTGAAGGTAGGCTGAGGAGAAGAAATGCGTCCTGTGATGTTACCACAATAAAATTACGTTTATTTTAATTTAAGCTGCGTATACACTGTGCGTTTTTTATTATGTCATGTCAATATGTCAATATGGTACATGGTATTTGGTATCCCATGTGGAGTAGATGAGTTGATCAGATTTTGGTGTGCACTTACTGCATAAAGTTGCAACATTTAATTAGGTAAAACTGATTTTTTTTTTTCTAGTTCTGTTAGCATTCTTGGCAAAAAACTACGAGTACTGTGAGCCAAAATGTTCTTTCTTTTGTCATCGAGATCATGGTGTTTCATAAGGCAATCCAATTGCCTCTTGTTAGTTTTGAATGTTGTGTTAACTCATACTACATGTTTTTATCTGCCTCTCAGCAACTTTTATGTTTAAATTGTACAGTTCAGTTGACAGTCCACAGTGTGACTGTTCACAGGGAACCCCGTTCAGTTGTGCCCATCAACAGTTCCAGTTAAGTTTATAGTTTAACAAGCGCAGCCCTCAACAATTTTGACAAAAAAAGACAAAAAAACTAGGAAGACTAAAGAAAAGAATTGGAGTTGCTGATGCCTGGAAGGTTCTGAGTCATTTGTCTGTTGTTGCAAACTGCAGTTTATATCACATCCGTTTCAGTCGAGACTTTTAGCCACAACATGTAAAATAATTATTCACAAGCCTCACTGTAGTTTATAACGGATTTTTGACAGCCGCCATGTGCAAGACAGCCAACCAAAATTTCAGATGTGCCAGAAACCCATCTGATCATCCTACAACCAGATCATTGATCGTTCAGACAGTTAATCAGACATTGCGACTCCCCTCAATCTGAGCTTCGAACGACAACTAATCTGGCAGAAATCCAGCTCAACTCTAAAAGTACTTGGGTTTAACAGATTCAGGGTTAAAATTGGCCAAAAAACTTAAGTAGATTGCTGTGCAACATAATGAATATGATTTTGGTTAACACAGAAATCAGCTATACAAAAGCATCAATTTTAACTACCAGTGTGTTTGGATTGATGTCTTCCTTTAGGAACTCTTGAATCGCATAGAAGACTTCCAGCAGCACAGTGAGAAGGTGCTGGCAGATGAAGTTCCCAGTGTTGCTGAGATCCAGGGCCTGTTAGACGTCAGCTTTGACTTCGACGTGGAGCTGCCTGAGCTGCCTCGCCTGAGAGTGAGGCTGGAGCAGGCACGCTGGCTGGAAGCAGTGCAGCAGGCCAGCGCCCAGCCTGCCACCCTGACTCTGGAGACCATGAGGAGGCTCATCGACCAGGGCGTCGGCTTGTCACCTCATCCATCCGTAGAGAAAGCCATGGCACGCCTTCAGGAGCTGCTCACTGTGTCTGAGCACTGGGAGGACAAAGCGAGCAGTCTCCTTAAAGCCAGGTGAGGACAGTACCAACTGATCCATGATGATGTTAGCATTTAAAACACTGGGTCACAAAAACATCCAAAACATCGACAAGAAAACGTTGTGATACGTTGTCATGCTCTATTAATAGTAGCTATAATCCAAAGACAAATCTTTTCTTAAATGTAAATTAATTTTACCAATCAAAGCTTTTAACTTTCTGTCCAGGTATTTGCACTGACTGATTGTAACTGAATAATGTAATATTACGTCAGTGCTCCTGATTTTGCTTCATTTTAATTACAGCTAGTGCAAAATGCTGCTGCTAGAATATTCACCAAGATCAACAAAAAGTGAGCATCATATTTAGTTCTGCCCTCATTCCATTGGTACTCAGTGCTGTTCAGTATTAACTGTCACAAGTGCTTTTCAAAGGCTTTTAATGGCATGGCTGTCAGGAATGTGCATCTCCTCTCTCCATTATCAGAAAACCTAATTTCAAGCCAGGGCTTAAATTTCTACATTTAAAAAAAAAAAAAGTATTATGTTCCTTCACCATGCTAAGTTTACTGCAGCTTTGAATTTTTAGGTTTTCGCAGACTTAATAATATTGTATTATAATTGTGTTTTCAGTGTTTTGCCCAAGAAGTTTGACCCTTCTCACGACTTAAGTTATATTCCAAGTAAAGAGTCTTGCTTTTATAATTAACGGTAGGCTTTAAATTATCATATAAAAACCCTGTGTACAGGACATGTTCAACATTTTGAAAGTGTTGGTTAGAAAGCTTCCAGTGAAAATGTCTGAAGGAAATGCCATGACCGCTCTTGTTATAGATAGTTATTAACTTGAAGGTCATTTATTTATTACCTACAGTATCATCATTTCTGTTTTCCTGCCCACCAGACCACCACACTCCATAGAGACTCTTACTGTTGCTGCTGAGAAGGCATCTGGTATCCCTGCTTACCTCCCCAACTGTCTGCTCTTGAAAGACACCATCAGAAAGGCCAGTGAATGGCTTCAAGAAGCTGAGGAGCTTCAGGTTAGAGCACTC
>NC_053417.1:23306205-23328705 GCF_016859285.1 Xiphias gladius | reverse complement strand
TAAAATGGCATTCAGGCCAGGTGACACATCCTGTTTGTTTCCGTCAGTGTGTCCAACGGTTATTCGGGTGGCAGTGACCAACGCGGGCGGCGCAGGTTTCGACAGGGCTGCGGTTACCCGGGACCGGCCGAAATGACAATTATGGCTGAGCATAGACAAGAGAAGTGACAGCTGTGGCCAAGTGGATGCATTCATTGAAGGGGAACAAGATAGATTTTAAAATACAAACTACTCGATTTGTCCTTTTAACCGGATTGTCTGTTTTTCTGTAGTTTACGTGATAGCTCTTCGTGGAAAAAAAATGAGGCCAAAACCTGTACTCCGAAAAGGCTGACTGCGGTTTAACACCGCAGGAGTTTTGGTTCTTTCACAATCGGATTGCAAAGATAGGATGATTGTGCAGAAATGGGGTCACTGTCAAAATCAGTACATTGTACTCAAATCGATATACACAGTCGCCAGCTTATTAGGTACACTGACAGGTGTTCCTATTATTTTGTCAACCCAAGTTCTATTAATGAGGGTAGGCTAAATAACAGAAACATCTCTGTATAATGCAATACAGTTCAACAGCACTGCAAAGTACATCCTCCAAAAATCCTCCAATACAACACCTCTCTAAAAAAGTTCCAACAAAAACTCAAAATTATAACCATTAGAAGGTTGTATTTATTGTAGGACTGCTTTAGTTTTAGCTAGGTTTACTGGATATGCTGCCAACTGAGTGTTAATACTGGCAAATACTTTATCTAATAAGGCCAACCACCAGAGGGTGACATAGACACAATTACTTGACCAACTTATTTTGGGAAGGAAGGGGCTCAATGCATCCTTGAAGAATGTTAAATGCTTTTATGGTTTCTGTCATCTACAATATCACACAGACTAAACAGTCCCACAGGACAGAGACAGAATGCATTCGTACATTTCTGCGGCTAAAAAAAAAAATCCTTTTAACACACACCCAACAATGAGGTTAACATCTCTGAATTCATATACTACATTAGCTCAACTGACAAGTACCCATGTGTAAGATCCTGAAGACCTCATCTATAAATTCAGATGTCTCCTTCACATGAACTTTTAGTACCTGTGGAATCAACAGCATACTGTGTATAATCTAGGGATATTTCTTAACTCTGCTGTTCTTACCACCGCCTGTCTTACCTCTTCTAGTTCTAAATGCAGTGCATGTTTGTATTATTTGCCTTGTTTTTCTCTCAACACACCAGGTCAGACAGATATGCCTGTGGAGGGGCTCGAGGCGACATTAAAAGCAATAACCTTGATCGAAGATTTTACTGCTTTTGATGCCCAGCTGCCACCCCTAAGGTACAGTTGCCTCATGTTCTCCAATATATCCTAGCCCTTTCGTTTATGTACTGCAGTTTTCCTTGAGACATGTCACGTTGCGGTTTAAAAAGGACAATCAGGTTTATTCACAGATTCCCAGTTGAAAACATTTTAAACATTTCTGTCACATAAATCAGCAATTTTATAGTTCTTAAATGCTAATAATTGAAAACATAGGCCTGTTTTCTGCTTTGGTTGCAAATATAAATATTACTGATGTTAATGATGTAATTTAGTGTTTTGAATTCTGGAAGCAGGACTAACCCCTTCATTTGCATTAGGGTCACTGATTGTTTGTTTCTTTAAGCCGAAATTAATAAATAAGTATTCTGTCTGTGTCCACACCATGTTCCCTTTATACTGGGACACCAGTAACATAGATGTCGTGGACCACTTTTCATTGAACCAGAGTCGATCAGAGGAAATCACTCTGAAAGAGGATTTTGGAAATGGCTTTCTGAACTTGGCAGACATCGGTAAGAACTAGTTCTCATGGTGCTTCCTGATTTGATGTGTTATTGCTATTTGCCTTGTTACCTTTTTTATATTCAGCATTTATTTCTGCATTAAATTTTTTTATTTTTACTATAATTCAACTTAAAGGATAAATCTCGCTGTATTCTTCATATTGTCAACAAATCTTTTTTTAAAAAGACCAAAACCAGCGATGAACTGATCCTGCTTATAAGTATTTTCTGTGTAGCTAAAGTCTGATATATCTTATTCTTCTGTACCATAGAGCTCCATTGTTGTCCAAAAACTATTAACACATTAATGAGCCCCGCTGTCGCACCAGCTGACATGTTTCTTTATTCTGATGAACTTAGATACTGCTGCAGCTAGCGCACCAAATCCACAGCTAAAAATAATTACCAAGAAATACGCTATATACCCCAGATTGACTAACACTAACTAAGAACTACAGTCCCCAGCTTTTTTTTTGTTTTGAAATGTGTCGTTTTGTAAAGCAGTTTAGAAATGAAAGCATATAACAAATTGTTGGTTTTAGTCTTTTCATGGGATCTGGTGACAGTAACAAAAATCTACGACATCATCACCCTTCTCCTTTAAAGCTGGTTTTCTGCACAGAGCTGACATTTGATCCTGTCTTTGCATTTTTTTCCCCCCTCGTGTTGTTTGTCCTGATGGATAGGAGGTGAGTCCCAGGGCCACCAGAGTGTGCTGCTGGATATGAGCTTCCATAGCCTGGCTCAACATGGAGACACTTTTGGAGATGAGGATAAGGGATTCGACTTACTTGGTAGTTATTGTAAATTGATCAGTTTTTGCCATATTTTCATCTTGAAGACCATCTTGAACCAAGAAATAACAATCTGTGTTTTTGTCTTACTTTACTGTGGTTGATAGTGGGCTTGAGCAACCTTTTGCCAAACCAGGCAAGTACCGGTTACCAGTTAACAGGTTGTTATATAGTATCTTACAACAATAATCTTAACTGAATTTTTTTCGCCACCTGGGCCAGCGGAAACAAGTTGTGAACACAACATTGACAGATCAACACATTTTAAGTTTTTATATGGTAAACTTGTTAGTAAACAGAGGCCATTTTACACAACAGTCAGTTACAAAGCAACATTATCATTCATTTGCAGTCATGTTTGTGTCCACCTGGCATTCAATATTCCCCCTCCTTTAGCTCTGTTTTTGGTCTCTACCAGTTCCTGAGGGAATTATCTGTCTCTTTAGCTGCTAAATGCTCCACTGTGTTCACCAGCTAGTCTCTAACTGTGTCTGTCTGCTGTTCGGTGCTGAGCAGGCAGTGTACAGTGGGTTTTTGGCGCTTTTTTGCTGGGAAAAAAGCTGAAAACAGCTACCTGCTGTAGCCATAGCAAATGATGCCATGAGAGCGGTTGATGCTATGAGAGCAGTAAAGCTGGGGCCAGACAGCAAAACAATGAACTGAAACTCACTATCAAGCTTTGTAAAGCCGATCTGAGCTGCAAATTGGGGTGATAATTCTGTGTAGGGTCATCACTAAAACCGACCCCTTTCACATTGTCACATTGTTTTTGCGTTGTCAAGTCAAGTCAGATTTTATTTTTATAGCCCAATATCACAAATCACAAATTTGCCTCAAGGTGTTTGCAATCTTTACGTTTCTTAGACCCTCAGGTCAGATAAGGACCCCCCCCCCCCAAAAAAAAAATTTTACGACGGAAAAAAATTTTCATACATTGTTATTGTCAAAAACATATCAATTATATTGGCTTTAAACAGTGCAATAAAGATATTGTTTTGAGAAAGAGCGCCCTAAGTTTGAACAAGAGAAAACAGGCTGGTTTCACAATGTAGGGTTATTTGCCAAAAGATGTTGCAGTAATGTTTGTATGCATACAAGTAAGTTGAAAGGTGACCCATCTGAAACCTTGAGGGAAATGACTTGAGTAAACCCAACACACCGCATTGCTACATCTCAATTCAGGGGCTGGATCTTCCAAAATCAGCGGAATTACGTCATAACAGGCTGAAAAAGAATTTTCCATAGTTTGTTCTTGTTAGGATGCTGGATATATTGTGGATCATGGGATATTAAAGGAAAATTAAAGTTATATGGATATACCTACCATTGGCTAGATACTATTTGCCAGACATTTATTATGTGTTTCAGTGAAATTTCACAATCCAAACTGTAAACTCATATGAAGTTATCCTGGACTTGGCCCAGTGTCACAGTGATGTTTGCACTTTGTCGGCAGTTAAAGAGCAATTACCTTGTCATAAACTCTGAAATATTTGACCTCATAAGTTGACAGATTGCCCAAGTGGCCCATTAGGTTTGGTCTCTGTGGAAATAACAGCCTGTCTCATTTGGGGAAGAAGCACAAATTCACCCTGGCCTTCAGGTTCTCTGATGGACCAGTATTCATGGGCTGTATCCTTTCAAGGATCCAGCCTCTGAACTGGGACACAAAGAATTAAATAGCTTCACTGTTTGTGAGTTTTTGAGAACCAATGAATAATAACCCAACAGAGAGAAAAAAATTTCTGCACTCATTCATCAGTGATGTAGCTTAGTAGCAAGAAAATCCCACTTCTGCTACAGATAACATTCAAGTACTGAAACAATCTCAATCTTTGCCCATCAAAAAAAAGTTCGGTCATTATTTGTGGTGATTCTCTTTCTGCTTGAGTGACCAATTCTTTTTATTTACAAATGATCCTGTAGACTTTCTGACAAACTCCAGTGATCATGCTGAGTCCACTGACTTCATCCCAGAAGCGTCTCAAAATGAAAATCCAGAGAAGTCTACGCTCGGTTATCAACGAGGTGATAATACATTACGTATACATCATAATACATCCTGTGTTCACCTTCCACTAACATAAATATAAAGCACCTCCATTTAGTTCAGTGCCCGTATTTTGTATTTTCAACTTGGGTTATTTGTATGGATGATGGTTTTGTTTGATGGTACAGCAGCACCAGTGGATAGTGTTGTGATGTGTTGGTCATCAAGTGAGTACATTTGCATTCAACGGTATTTTTAAACTCAGAATAGACACCATATGTTTTCCAGATGCTGACAGAAGAGATCCGGTGGAGGTAGAGACCCCTAGACTGAATGAGACCACGTTGCTTGCTAATGACGAGGAGGCCTTTGCCCTTGAACCTGTGGCCATCACTCGTAGGCACAAACACCTCTCAAACTGTGGTCCTTGAAACGTATTTGTATGTTATGAAAACAGTTAGGTTATTCAAGCCTTATCAGAAATGCTTGCATCGACCCTCTTGATCTACACACATCCACAATGCCCATAAATCAAGGAGTGTGAAACGAAAAAACTTAAAACAGTCGCTTCAGTGTCCATTCTCTGCCACACAGGCTTGTTTCTACTTAAAGCAAAACAAGCACTCTCATGACCTACTGTTGTTTCTCTTCAGCAAACTCGGAGAAGAAGGGAAAGAGGAAACGCAAGTTGGTTGTAGACCAGACTAAAGAGCTGACCAACGAATCTATCAGAGAGCAGCTTTCTGACTATTCAGATCTGGTTGCCCCTTTGGACATGGCCCCACCGACCTTGCAGCTCATGCAGTGGAAGGAGAGCGGCGGTGCAGACAAACTTTTTGCACAGCCATGTTCCACTGTAGTAAGTCAACAGATAAAGGAGGTAAAAAGATCTCTCTGCAGTGTTGGTTTATATCATAAAACAATTAATCTCTCTGTAGTGACCATTACATTGAAGTTACTGCTATTACTGTTAAATCTCATTTTGCCTTCTAAGCTCTTTGCCAAGAGTATTTTCCAGGTGAAATATTCTAGAGTTTGCGGGGAGGTTGAGGAGATGCGCCAGGATTCAAGCAGTGAGAGAACTATCATATCTATGATTTATAATCCCACTATTTTTAACGTGTCACTGGTGTTGTCCTCTGTTCTGTCTCCCCTCGTCTGCCTTTTGTTTCATATAATCTGCATTATTATGTCTTGTATAGTTCAGGAGGACATAAGTGCCCTGACCACAGACATCAGTGTCGTCGATTCATCAATCGATACTGAAAAAACACACAACACTGAGCTGACAGTTCTTGATCAAATGAACAAAAACCAGAGTGAAAATTACTCAGAGCTCGCACAAGTAAGTATCTGCATTTCTAATGTATAAAAGGTATGTAGCGTTAAAAGGTTTAATTGTTATTCACGGTGTTCTTTTGTCTGTTTTCACTTTTAGTTTATAATCTGTGCTGTGTGTTTGTTAGGATGAAGACAGGTGGGACTTCACTCATGCAGAACTTCCATCGGAAGACTCCATGTTTGTCCACGCTTCTCGCACGGAGCAGGAGACTCAGTCAACTTCCCTCCACACCCAGGTGCTTTAGAACACACACAGTTACAATTGGAAACAGGACAGGTACTTATACTCTGTCAGCCTCCAAGTTTCACTGGCCTTTTCTTTGGAATGAAAGTGAACTAATAATGGATGGTTATCTTTGAAAACGGCTGGTACAGTAGACAAGCAACAATCTGTCAGCATCTGACAGATGGTGGATGATAATTTAACATGCTGCCTTGGAGATGTGCCCAGCACCCCTGAGTGAGTTATGGTCCTTTTCTAACCTACAGTCTACGCTGAACAGCCAGGAGTTTGAGGAGAGGAGGATAACCAGGCGAGCACAGAATATTCTGAACACTCTAAAAGTAAGAACCTAAAAATAAATGTACAGATATTAGTATCACAATAACACCAACTAACCCATTTAAGATGTAAATTGTGTTAATTCAGCGCAATCTGTTTGATAAGCCTGCGTGTCCACCTCACAGAAATGTTTCCATGTTAGGTAGTGCCCTTGCTCTATTTAACATAGAATAACAAATAAAAATCCAAAGCCACAGTTGACAGGGATTTAAAGAGGAGAAGGCTGGGGCAGGATTAGGGATAATGTTGGGAAATTAAATTTTGTTGTGTGTGTGTCTTTTTGTATACGTGTGTGTGTGTGTGTGTGTGTGTGTGTGTGTGTGTGTGTGTGTGTGTGTGTGTGTGTGTGTGTGTGTGTGTGTGTGTGTGTGTGTGTGTCAGAGCCAGAGCAACAGTAACACCACGTTCAGCCTGGAGGCACTCTGTGAAGGGAGCACTCGCTCCCAGACTGCAACCACTTTCTTCTGTCTGCTTGTCCTGAAAAAACAGCAAGCCCTCCACCTGCACCAGAGCGCCCCCTATGAGGACATCTTTGCCACACCTGGACCCAAGTTCTACAATTAGCAAAACAGAAATCGGCTTTCCAGAAAATTACAGCTTGGGTTCATAAATGAGTTGAGTTGGTCCTGGTTCTACTGGATCTGACTCACAACAGTAGCAAAGGGTAAGCAGGTATCTGCAGGTCTTAAAGTCTTAAAAACCATTCAATTCAGTTTCCTCAAAAAAAAGACCCTAAAAGATATTAAAAAGTCTTACATTTCACTTACAAAAGTCACAACTATTTCTCTCATTAGCTGTTTTGTTTCCCCATCAGTCCAAAACTCAAAGATATTTCATTTACTATCATATATGACCCGAAAAAGCATCTAATATTTACATTTTGTAGCTAAAATCCAGAAAATGCTTTTAGTTTTTGCTTGAAAATGGCTTAAACGATTAATCGAATATCAAACCAGTTGCCAATTTTCTTTCGCTTAATCAACTTATTGTTGCAGCTCTAAAAAGAATTAAATATATTTTAATTAGTTCCTCCATCCATCCATTCTGCTGCTTATCCGGGTCCAGGTTGCATTCATTTAATTAAGTATATCTTGAAAAAAGGTATTATAATAATAAATAACTATAGTCCACCTCGTCCCTGCTGGTTTTCCATCCTACTTTCATACTGTAGCCGGTATGATGGTGAAATAGGTATTAACATCATTCTATGTAGAATTAAAAAGTCTCAAATTTAACTTGGTGAACCAGCAAAATCCCTGTGTATGTTTGTGTGTTTTAAAGTTGTACATATTCTTTGTGCTTGTTCTTGGCACTTTTTGGTTTGAGAGAAATGGGGAGGTTATCAATGAAAGAACTCTGAAACTAAAAATCTAAAACTCTTTTTTTCAAACTGTTTGTATTAGGTCTCTACATCGTACAGTACCTGACAGCAGCTATGGGTTCCACAACTCAAAACATTTTAAGTGGTAATCTCAAAGATCCTTTGAATTTATTTATTTTTTTATAGCTATTTCATATCGGCAACATCTCATGTTATGCTGCTATTCTTGAGGTCTTTTAGGGCTGCGCTTTCCTGCAGGTTCAGAAGTTTTCTACATCTGTTCTTTTTCTATTTATTCCAAACTATTGTTCCTCACTAAGTAAAACTTGTTACTTCAATCACAGAATCTCAAGGACCGCCTCCTGTATGTAAGACCTGTAATGCACCACTTGTCACTTGAATCCCTGTTGTGTTTTATCTGAGAGAGAAAAAAAAAGCTGAATTTGACAGTTAAATTTAAGTTAATGTTGAAAATAATTGCTTTAAAGTGCAGGTATTTTTTGAAATTGTCAGCTAAAGGCCATTTGTTCTTCATTCTTTAACACATCTTTTTAAAAAGCATCTATTTAACATCGTTCTCTGTTTCTGCGAGTAAAATAAATATTTGGTATCTATATGAAACACAAATATGACTGAATATGTACTATATTTGAATACATTTTAATGTTTTACAAACAGAATTTTTATTTTACTGAGATGTGGGGACATGTAGTTCAATTCATATACCGGTCATTCAAATGGCCAGTATTTTTAGTCATTTTTTTCTAGCAGCTTTAATCTAGAAAATTGAGTAACCCCCCTCCATAGCAACAAATGGGGTGATTAATGTTAAATTATACAGTGATAATAGACTCGTGAAGTTTACAGTTATTTATTAGGCTACAGATTATCAGAATTTGTGTGTCATTCACTTTATACTTTTCTCATTGCAGGCCTGACATCTCACATTAGGGGACATGTAAATCACGGGTCGATACATGATAGTGAGGGGACCACTAATACATACCATATGCTCACAGGGCGTAGGGATGACTGTATAAAACTGGAATTGAGTGACACTTCCCATTTCCCACTTGTTCTCGGAGTTCATTATGTAAAAAGTGTAGAGAATTCAGAGTTTAAGTCATTCTGAAATTGCAAATATATTGTTAGGGTCTATGCCCTTGTGGGTTGTGTTAAAATAAATGTATATGTTTTTTTTAAAGTATTTCTATTATAAAAGGAACGAACTTTGCTCTAACTGTGACCTGTGCTATAAGTCTCCGCACATTCATCCATCACGTGAAGTGTTGTACACGGTGTACCTCTCCGGCTGGACCCCCATCACCCTGCCCGCTGTCAGGGCTGGACTGGGGAGTGTGTGTGTGTGTGTGTGTGTTGGGGTGGGCTCTCTAAACAGTTCACCCGTCGGACACTATTACCCCAGCCATAAAAAAAATGCCGTCAGTAAACACTGATGCGCAGTTAGTTCCTGCCAAATGAAGCATCGTTATCCCCCCGCTGTCTCTTTAAGAGGCACCGATGCGGCAGACGCAGTTGCCTCATTTCATCTCGGGGCTTCATGGCTGCAGGATGGACTCGCGTCGGCATCGGCAGCCTCTCTCCTTCCTGCGGCCACCACCGGGGACTGTTCAGCGACCACCGAGTCCGGCGGGAACCGAGGCTTCTCTCCGACGCGCAACTCCCGCCTACAGAAATGGTAGCGTTTCATATTGCACTGTCAATGTAGAGCTGTGTCGGCGTTTTGTGTGTCTACGGCTTCCAGAAACATTTGGGGTTTTTCTTTCAATCTTTTCATTTGTTTGATGATTCTTAGACCCGGTAATATCCCTGTCTGTAAGGCACAGTTGTGATTGAATTTGTTAGTCGGCTTTTTGTATCAGACGCGACCGGGCTGTGTTTTCTGTTGTGGAAAAGTACCTGCCGATGTGTTAGCTGTCCTGTTTTGGGGGGGGCGACGACCCCCCTCTGTAGTCGGCCGGCTTGCAAACCAATGATGAGACTTTTTTGGGCTGCTGTCATCATCATCATCATCGTCGTCATTATCATCATCATCGTCGTCGTGATGACACACTGGACCCTTCTGCTTACCTAACACTGCTGTATTGTAGGAGACAGATGTGGGAAGGGGGGGGGGCTGCGATTTAATGCCATAATGATAACTCATGAACGAAGCGCATCGTCCCCGCACTTTCTGACGTTTATCCTGGAGAACACCACCAGCCGACTGCCTCATTTCCATGTCCAAGTGCCGCTTTAAGTACAGTTTCATCCACCCCGCTGCGACGACGCTCGCACCCACGGTCAGGCTCACCCTTTACGTAAGACGATCGCCCGCTTTCTCACCAGTAACACACCTGCCACCTGTTGCGCAGACAGAAGACGGGGCGAGCTGAGATTCCCTGTCTCATCGTGTCAGGATTTTTAAATATAGGACCAAATGTGATGCCACCGCTTCCTTTAGTCTGCTTTTCATCATCAGTGGAGTAGAGGCCTGTCTGTATCTGCAGCCAGTACAGAGATTTAACCAGCAGCAGGTATATTTTTAGGCCTAAATCAGCAGGTTCCCCAAGGTTTAAAGAGCTGCTGGGAATTTTGATAAATAGCGGAGAACATTTTGTCCTCATCTTGGATTTTTTGTTTTTGTTTTTTGTTTGTTTTTTTTGTCGTTCGATAGGACTGAGCTTCTCCGTAACTAGGGTGGTGACAGAACTACCTGATGTGGAGATGAAAATAACTTAAATATGCTCATTACTTTTACTTTTAGGGCAGCATCATAGCCTTGAGGTACTGAGGCCATTTTTTCTCTGCTGTGAATCTGGGGGTTTTAATAATCTAGTTTACATTCTATAATTAAAACCTAACACAAGGTGGATATTTTACAGCCCAATTCCAGTATTTAAATTTGACAGGTTTTAGGCAAACAAAATATAAATGAATAAAGGAGTAGGGATGGGTGTCATTGGGGAATATATATATATTTATACATGTTTTTGGCTCCTTTTAAAAAAAAAAAAATTTATATATATATATATCTATATAGATATATAGATATAGATATCTATCTATAAATATAGATATCTATATATATATAGATATATATCAGACTGCTCAATGCATCAGTATGGAGTCATTAGTGAATAAACTGAGCATGCTTTATTTACAGTAACATAACTTTATTTATATATATATCATGTAGAGATAAGCTGGGGCCAATTTAAAGTGCTCCCATGGGGCCCACATGGTAACACTTAAAACTTTTTTTTTTTTTTTGTAAGAAATTTTTTGCCTGGAATGCAACAGTTTGCCGGGCCAGCCCAATAAACGCGAATGTCTGCGACTGACTGACTAAGTGCTGGCGTTACACCATTGGTCGTCGCTCTCTCAAAATGAAAAGGTACAAACAGTTTCTATCGCGTCATCAGGGGGCTTTTTCAGGCAGTGCTAGCAATTTGGCGCCTTCGTTGCCAGATTTACAGACTTTTCACACCCTTTTAGCAACTTGATTCGCAACGCACCCAGTTACCAATCTAATCTGACTTTCTGGACAAACCTAAGATACTTTCCATAGAACAGAGTCGCCAGTGTTTCCCTGCTAGCACGAGGTTGGGCTCACCTCTCCCTGGTCTCATTCAACTGACAGCACGGCAGCTGATACGGACATGAATGAGCTGCTAGCTTTCTCTCTGAGTGATCATTTCACAAGTAAATATGGCAAGAAATCACAGCACAGCCGTTGTTTTTAATTTACGTGTGTGCTGAGTTTCTCAGACAACATCACGGTTATAAAATCAGGATTTCAGCAGTGCAGAGCAGCAGCTTGGAAATGGTTTGGAAGTGACTGAGAACAGCTTTATTGGGAATTCGGCTGTATTAAATTACTGTAAATGGGAGCACAGAGAGCAGGAGAGAAGCAAACAGATAAGGGGCGGTCCAGCCTATATACTAGGTTTTGACCTAGTCTCAATATACAGGCATACACAGACTTTCAATGAAAAAGGCACAAACATGAGTTGTAATAAAATCATTTTACATGTAAATACGTGTACAATACTTCTGTATGTATGGGTGTGTAAATAGTAAAACAATGGTTTTTTTTAAACTGTTCTACAGTAATATTTTCAGTGATTATGACTAAAGATTAGTACATTTTTATGCGCACCTGTGTCAGTTTTTCTTGTATTTTGGGTTCCTGGCAGCTTTATACTTTGTTAAACTGACAAAATTAGAAGAAGTCAGACTCATAGCCGAGTTCGTGCTGAACTACAGGATACCATATCTGTGTGGTAAGAACCATTTAATGAGTGCTAAACAAAGATACATTTGAATGCATAGAAAGTCAGCAGAAATGAACCCGAAATGAACCTGGTCTCCAGCATTGAGATGTGTCAACGTGCAGTCTAGCTACAGTCACTTCTCTTGCAAAAGTGGTGTCTTCCTGGGTTTTCTTCCGTGGAGCCCACTTTCATTCAGAAAGGGACATATGGTGCGACTTGACACTGTTGTACCCTGATCTTGGATGTCAACTTGTATCAGGTTTGTCAAGTTTTCCTTGGTGGTTTTTGCACCATTCAAACTATCCTTCTGTTCAATCTGGGGTCAATTTTCCTCCTGGGGGCCTTGTCCGGGGAGGTAGGCTTTGGTCCCATGGACCTTAAACGTGTTAATAATATTTGCAGCTGTGGTCACAGGAACATGAAGCTGCTCTGAGTCGGTCTTGTAGCCTTTACCTTGACCATGTTTGGCAATTATTTCCTTCCTTATCTCCTCAGACAACTCTCCCTTTCTTTCTCTTGTGCACGTTCAGTGTGGACTTTTCTCCATTTAAACAGGCTGAGTGACTGATTGTAAGATTGAAGACACCTAACTAACTGAAGATAATAGTCTGCTTGAAATATCACTACAATCCACTTATTTATCACCTCTTCTAAGTATCAATAATTTTATCCAGGCCATTTAAGAAGATCTTTGTAGAATAAGCAAGAATTCAGCCCTTTTTCACAGCTTCTTTGTTTTATTCTGTGGCAAACCAAAAGTATACAGGTATTCATGACAAAAGAGCTCAACACTTTTCAGGAAGAACAGAGCAAAGTCTCAATGAGATGTAAGGGTACCATCACTTTTGGCCACGTCTGTATGTAGCATGGGACCCCCTATAGCACCACGTACAGGAATTCACCCCTGCTCCATTAACAGTAGTGGGGAATTCATAACTCAATGTAAACAGGTAATAACTCCAGTGACCCCTCCTGACTACATCAGCCACCATGACTGATTTTCTTTGTTTTTGCCCTTTGACACCAGTAAATGCGAGGTGTTATCATGTTTATCTGCAGCTCTGCAGACAGGAGGACACAGCTCAGAGAGAGGCAGCTGCACTGACTGTGAACTCACTGTGTCCCCTTTGTGTCAGTGGAGAAGGGAGGCTTTATTTGCTGCTGGCCTAGACTTTTTTTTTTTTTTTTTTTTTATTCCTCAGGCAACTGTCGCTGACTTCCAGTGAAGAAGCACGTAATGGCCACACACAGTAGACAGCCGTTTGGAAGAGGAACAATTTGTTTCTTTGCGCCTCTCTACTGAATAGTGTGATGTTGATTTCTGAAGACGGCCTTTTGGGATTCAATTTGCATCAGTTGTTTTGGAACATTTTTGATTTAGATTATAACCAGTGGATTTTCTGGTTGTGCTTCTAATGCATTTATGTCTTTAATGCTTGTTTCAGTTCGGCTGTGAGGGCTCCTAGCATCCTTCTCTAGAGACAGCAGCGGAGAGGCTGGAGGTCCCCTGCACATCAATGTCTCTCGCTCCGAGTCGAAAGCCCTCCTCAGGTCAGCGCAGGTACTGTTGCTTCCATGTCACGCTTCTCTCTTTAAATATCTAAGTGACATTTTCAGTCCACATATTTGGAAAATGAATGTAATTTTTAATCTCTCTCTTCAAGGCGCTCAGTGGGCACTAGTGGCTGCAGCGGGCGATATTCCAGCGATACATCCAGTACCCACACTTACCCTGGTCGGGGTAGGGCAGTAGAGGGCAGCCCCACAGCCCGGACGCATCCTAGCACACCCAGGTAAGATACCAATCATACAATTCTTTTTATACAGCATCAGCTTCTCTTGTCATCTCCTGTTTACGTAAGATGGGATGGACAATATTAGAAACACATGTCAGTATTATGCGGTGCTGTTAAACAATACCACAAACTACAACCCTCCAAAGCACCTGTAGAGTCGAATCAACAAATTGCTAACACAGTGTCAACAAAAACAGACCGTTAGAGCTTCACTAAGGATCAATTGAAGGCCGTTTTGGATTGGTACGCATTAAATTGCACTGGTGTATCCAATAAGTTGTTAATAAAGTGGAATATTTCATTAATTTCTGCAGTTTTATAAACTAATTTGTTTACTGTAGCTTTGTTCATTGCTTCCAGGGCCATGTTCAACAGCAGTTTGATCTGCACAAGGGGCATTTCTTGCCTTTAACACAGGCTTTGTACAATTCAATCCTGGATGGATTATTAGTATGTGGGCCCGTGGGCACACACTGGTAAAAGACACGCCACCCTCCTACTGTAAATAGGGTCCCCAGACTGAAAGAGACACAAAACGGTTGCAGTCACACGTTTGTAGTATTTTTAGGGCAATTTATTTGTCTCTTTATGGTCCTTTTGTGTCTCTTTGTGATTGTTTTATGTCTCATTGTGGTCATTCTGTGTCCCTTTTGTAGTCCTTTGGAGTCTCTCTGCAACCATTTTGTGCCTCTTTGTGGTTGTTTTGTGTCTTTTAACTGTGACTTTCAAACAAGAAATATTAACAGTCCCTTCATACTGAGGCTCTGGCCCAGGGGGGTCCCCTGGGCCTGTGCCCAGCATTCCCATTCAGAAATCCATCACTGAGGGTTTTTTTTTCTTAACCTCACTCAGTTTATAGTTCTCACGTGGGATTGAGCAAAGTACTTTCTGTAAATGATCTCTATATACGTCTGTTGATTCAGGCGTCACGCAAAGCACACAGCCTGCAGCGACAACCATGGGATCAGGCCCCCTACCCCGGAGCAGTACCTCACACCCCTGCAACAGAAGGAGGTGTGTATACGTCATCTGCGAGCCAGGCTGAGGGAGAATGTGGAAAGACTACAACACAGGTAAACCTTGTCCTTCAACTCAAATGTTTTGTTGGCTGTTACACCAACATTTTTTGTAGCCAGTAAGTAAGTTACAAGTTTAATGCTTATCTTTTTAGGCTTCCCGTGTACTAAACTATCATTTTGTTTCTGTAAAACAGAAGTAACTCAACTGCAAAATAAGTCTGCTATCCAATTATTCTTTACACTTTATTAGGGACTGTGAAATAGACCAGTTGAGGACCCAACTGTACAGGATGCAGGAAGACTGGATAGAAGAAGAATGCCACCGTGTGGAGGCCCAGCTAGCCCTTAAAGAGGCCCGCAAGGAGATCCAGCACCTCCAGGAAGTGGTAGAGTCAGTGAAGTCCAACCTTGGTGTCCGTGAACAAGAAGTCCACGACCTCAAGCCATACTCAGGGTTGCAGGGAGCTCGGCCGGGGGGGAAGTCTCGCTCCTGTGGCTGTTCCCCGGCCAGCACTTTGACCCGCAGCACCACCTACACCCGACTGAGCAGCGAGGCTCTGCAGCTAGAGCGCAGCTCAAACGCTCCCGAGGCAAGTGGAGCGTCTCGTCCAGCAGGACAAACCCACCTAGTCCTGGAGGCAGCCCTCCTGTCAGAGCAGCTGCCACCCCAGGGCCACATCCGAGGCCCCCCTACTGTGCCGCGCTCTTCCACCTACGAAAGGCTGTGCAGTGGGGGAACTGTATTGCCAATCTCACACTCCTGCCACACTCTAAGTAGCAGTAGCAGCTGCAGGTGCACTGGACACACCTACCTCCCCCATCATCACTTGTTTCTGCACTTACCTCAGGAGGAGGCCCCATCAACAGCGGCGGCTCCTGCTGTCCCAGTCACTGATCCCATCCCCACTCCTGCTCCTGCAGCAGAGGAAAAGCCACAGGTCCGCTCCCAGGCCTGCAGCCCGACCATGACCTGGCTGTGTGAGGACAGCGGTGCCGAAGAGCTGAGTGTCATTTCTTTAGCCACAGCAGACAACACTCCTTTAGAACCACATCTCTTTCCATCCTCTTTACCCCCTGCGTCCCCTCCTGAGCATTCGTACAGCTTTGAGCCGCTACCACCGGACAAATCAGAGGAGGTAATGGAGATGCTAGCAGAGCCCCACACCTGCCAGCCACACCCTACAGCTCCACTGCCAGTGAGGCAGGAAGCTACGGTACTGGAGATAGAGGAGGACAATACGGAGGAAACTGAAGGAGCAAATGAAGATGGGTATTCCCCTCAGCTGTGCCACTGGAGCCGGTACTTCCTCATAGATCTTTTGGCTTTGGCAATGCCGGTGGTCCCAACCATGGCTTGGTTGTGTCGAGGGGCACCACGGGACATCATGCCAGTGTATCATATTGGCTCCCTGCTGAGAGGTTGCTGTGCCGTGGCCCTCCACTCGCTTCGCCGCCGGGGCGCAGGCAGGGGACGCAGGCCTACCAGCATGAACGGAACGACAATCTGACACTTTGTGCTCCCTCCGAAATTAAGAATACAACTCCCAACCTCTGCAGGCACAGCCACAACAATGCTGACTTTGCTGCTGACTTTGCTTTATTACATTTGGGCCATCGCCATGTGTTTGCTGGATATCTCCTCTTATAACATTCTTAGATTTTACATAAGGCCCGTGTGATTTTGTGGTCATGATTTGCCTTAGAGAACAAAGGATTAGTTGTACATTAAAAAATACTTTCATTACTCAGTTAAACTTACCGCTACTGCCTGCAGTTCAAGTGGTTTTCTCTTTATTGAATTTTGCATGTAACCCACGGTTTGGTTGGGTTCTCTCGCTTGAATTGAAAAGCCCCCACTTGGATTCATACGAACCGTCTTCTGGGCAAAGATATTCAGTTTATTTTATCAAAAAAAGTAGAGGAGACATTATCTGAAGTTGAATGCTTCTCTATTTACATCATCACGTTTTAAAATTTGTTAATAGGAAACAGGAACATTTTCTTTGGCATAAAAACCATCTAAAAAAAATCAGAAAATTAAATTACAGCATCTATTACTAGTTGACTGACTTGTGCAGAGACACTTAATAGATTTACAGAGCACAGTGAACATAAGCAGTAAAAAGTGGAAGGCATTCATGTTGTACTGCCACCCATGAAAATACTGAATCTGTTTTAAAGCGGTTGGGATTTTTTCTTTCTGAAAAGTGGAGCATGTGCATCGAATTTAGTACTCAGGTGCAGAAGAGACAGATCATTAATATTTTGCCAATAAACAAACCATCGGAGCTTAAAACTGTACGGACTGTCTCTTAGCTCATGTTGGGACATTTAACCTAAACATCACCACTAAAATTTCAGTTAAACTGTATCAGTGACTTGAGAGTAAAGAATAACAAAAATCTGCAGTTTGGCTTGAGTTATGAGCGAGTTCAATTTACGTAATGGGGGTAATGCCGAACTCGAAATCGTTTTGAAAGAATTCCAAGGCGCACTGTGCTTTTGCTCTTTTCAGCAGGTCAGCATTTGTTGCAGTTTGGATCTAAAAATACAGCCTAGAGGTGGGTGTGTGAGCAGGACATTAATATGAAACTAACTTCCACTGCTCCAGTCCTGAAATGCACCATCTGGTGATGTATCTACAGTTAAATATTTCTATAAACATCATAGGAGAGGAGGAGAAATATTTCTTTAAGATTCAACGTACAGTAGTTTGCGATTCCACACAGCTGAATGAATGAGGGACTTAGATCAGCAGGTTTGTTTACTGGATTTGTGAAGAGATAACTGTTTTTGATACTGTGATATATTTTCAAATTTTAAATGAAACAAAAGATCTTTGCACAGCTGCAAGTAAAGATTAGCACTTGAAAAGCTTTTCTTCGTGTCAGTGTAGGCTGCTGTCACAGCGCTGAACTGCGATTTATAACGATGTATAGTATGTTTCATAGTCTTACAAGTGGCCCTTTTGTGTGTCGACTAAAATGGCTCGTTTGTAACTGCATACTATGATGTACAGTATGTATATGGTTACCAATTTCAGCCTAATTATGCAAAAATAGCAATGTTTTAGCTCTCTGGGACCTTTCCAATAAGGTTTTACTAGTTTGATCAATGATTCAACTTAAGGCAGAAGAATAGCTGTTGGTGTCAATTCAAAACAATGGAAAATAAAAATCATAATTTGTCAGTGGCCGAAAGCAGCACACATTGTAGTGTTTGAACTTCTCATTATTTTCTTATTTTCAGCTCGTTAGACTTTGGCTCCAGAGCAACTACATTTCCTTCATATTCAAAAAAAGAAGTGCTCCTGAATTTGTACTTGCTCGATATGTCACTTATCCTTCTCCATGTACCTCTTATTGCATAGCCTGCACTCGTAATTCATGAAACTGGACTTTCCATCGGCTTGTACTGTACATGCAAAAGCAATGAAGCAGTGATTGACTGTAGTAACTGAATAACTGTAAGAATTGCACAAGAAACAAACAGTATATTGCAAAATACCCTGGATGTTTCCTCTCTTCTCGGAAAATAAAAGATGCTTCAATACGTGTTCTTTTATTAGCGTATCATAATACCATTAAATATTGACTCATTAATCGGGGAGGTCTATTTTAAGGCAATACTGAGGTTTAGCATTGAGATACAATCACCCAAGGGAGAGAAAACATAGCAGTTTGTGTTAAAAGTACTCTTTTAATGTGTTTAGAGTAAGGAACAGACCTTTTACAACATCCACAGCTTGTTACACACAACTCCTTCCAATAAAGATAACCACAAATCCCCAAGATGTGCCTACAAATCTGTGGGGGAACTTACCATGCAAGTTTGGAAACCTTTTACCGGAGACCAAATGTTGTTCCCCACAAAACCTTCTTTTGGCTTTTCACAAGCAATCAACAAGACAAATGATGTCCAGTTGTGAACATTAGAGCAATAAAGTCATTTTACTCTTATAAATTAAGAATTGTTGCTGCAGTATAGACAAAGAAAATCTACATCTGCAGAGACCTGTGGGCTCTTCATGGCAATAATGTGCTTGATTCATAAATCCCTGGTTACAATGTATTCCATACTTTTTTTCGCCAAATCCCGAGTATCACAAAGGTCATTCATAGAAATATCATTGTGTCAAACAACAATTTATTCTTATTTTTATTCAAGACAATTCATTACCCGCAATCAATACAATTTGAGTGTAAAAGGCCAAAGAGCCACAGGAATGAGATGGATTGAATACTTCTGACACTTATCTAAAACCTAGTCCTGATGGCAGACACATTTTGAAAATTTTAAGTCAAAAAAAAAAAAAAAAAAACGTCACCATAAAAATACATAGCAGAATTTGACAAAATACATGGGATGGGATGGCCTATGACTTATTACTGTATGGAATTTAAAGTAAAGTATGAAGGATAACATTTTAAACCAAGTGACAATATAATATGTATTTAAATGGACAGGAGAGTGAACTAGTGAAGCTATAGACATAGGTCCTATGCAGGAATCAAGAGCAGGAATCATCTTAACATTTTTCCTCCATGTTCCCGAGATAGGAGTCGACCTGCAGTGAAAAGAAGAAGGGTCTTAGTGCTGTGATTAAGGGGGAGAGGCAAGATGGGCTTACAGGATATGGAGACTAAAGCCTGTTATGCTCACACCATTTAATCTCTAAATAGCACTGGGTGAATTACAAAGTCTAAATGTCTAACTCTACATGTGTAGTGCTTAAATGTTAGCATGGTGCGGGAAGAAACTAAAGGCTTCGTGGGCTGTGTGATAAATGCAGAACAGCCCACTGTCACTTATCCTTGCATAGCCATGACTTACACTTTGACATACTTTAAAGTGACACAATTGACCCCATCTACACTGTGTATGATGCACATTATCATCTTGATTATACAAATAATTAAAAAAACTTCTCACCCTGAAAATTTGAGTGGAATTTAACAAAGTGAGTGCACAAGTTTCAGGCTTCCAGACTAAGCAGCTCCACATCAAAGGTGAGAGTGGCGTTTGGTGGGATGATCCCTGGGTGCCCTTTGCTGCCGTAGGCAAAGTCTGGTGAGCAAATCAGCTTCGCCCGTTGACCTACACTCATCTGTGAAAGACATGAACAGGTTACTTATTCTACCTTTGCTATTGACAGTTAACACATTTGAATTGAAAACTTTGTAATAATACATACTGTTTATACACTCCAGGGCTACAACCAACGGTTAATTTCATTATCGATTAATCGGTAGATTCATTTTGTCTATAAAATGTCATAAAATAGTGAAATATTCCTGTTGTAATTATCCACATCCTAAGGAGACGTGTTATGTCTTGTTTTGTCTGACCAACAGTACGAAATCAAAAGATATTCAGTTTACTATTGTGTATGACAAAGGAAAGCATCAAATCCTCTCATTTGAGAAGATGGAACCCATAAATGTTTGGAATTTTTGCTTAAAAAGTAGAAAAAACCATCAATCAATGAAATCGATCAATAGTTGAAGCTACAATACACTCTGTGGCTTGTTTATTAGGTACACCTAGCTAAAACCAATACAGTCTAATACAGCAATACATCCTAACTTCAAGAGGGTTATAATGTTCAGTTTTTGTTGAAACTGAATTAACTATATGCTCATTTTGCAGGCTGTAGTTGATTTGTATTGCATTATACTGACAGGTGATACTATTATTTTGTCAACCTCATTTATGATTGACTAAATAACAGAAACACTTCTGTATATATTGCAATACAGTTGAACAGCACCACAAACTAAATCTTTCAAAAGTTTAAATAAAAACTGAACATTATAACATTCATGAAGGTAGGATTTATTGTATTAGACTATCAAGTCAAGTCAAACTTCATTAACATAGCGTAATATCATAAATCACAAACTGCATTACTCGGATGTGTACCTAACAAACCACCAAGGGAGTGTAATGCCCACTAATTAGCTACCGAGTGAAAATTTACAGTGGAAAAAGCTCCTCCTCACCTGGGCTACTCCTTCTTCCCAACCACGGATAACCTCTTGGTGACCAATCTTGAATTTGAACGGCTTCCCCCGGGATCGCGACGAGTCAAACACTTTCCCATCTGCCAGTGTGCCTGGTAAGAACCGAGAAAAGGGAAGCTGGTCGGCGATTTTGCGATATACCACTCGACAAACAGCTGGGGTTGTTGATGAGTCCCACCTCTCTGTGTCCATTGGTGGAGGGAGTACTCAAAACCTTTACTTAAGTAAAAGCACTAATAAAACTGTAAAAATATCCCATTACGAGTAAAATTCCTGTATTCAAATGTGTACTTAAGTAAAAGTACATAAGTATCATCAGCAAAATTTCCTTAAAGTATTAAAAGTGATAAGACTTCTCCCCTGTGATTTATTGATTTATTATATATACACAACATTGTTATAGGTGTGATTGTTAATCCTGATGTTTAAGCAGCATTGCACTGTTGTAGCTGCTTGAGGTGGAGCTAGTTTTAACTATTTTATATAGTATATCAGTAGTTTAGTCCAGTGGATCCCAACCTAGGAGTTGGACCCCTCCGATGGGTTCAGAAGATAAACCTCTTTGTGCCATGAACAGTTATTGAAATTAAACCATCTGAGAAGTTTAGAGGGGGAATGTTTGTTTGGTGGAACCGCTAACAACTCTAAACATCTGAAACCTGTGACAAGTAGGGCTGGATTAAAAAAAATTTTGATTTTTAGATTAATTGCTCTTTTTATTTGAAAGATCCAACATCGATTCTTAAAATCCCAAGATTGATCTTTACTCAGTAAACATGTACATCTGTACTAAATGTCCTGTGTATGCAGTGGTTACTTGTAAGTGGCTCAGTTAGGGCTGAATGATCTTTAAAACCTCTACTTTGTGGAAATCGTGTTATTACAAGAACCATAAAAAAGGCTACCTTAGGTTAAAAAGTAACGTAGAGGATAGCTGGCTAGAGTACCTGCATTAAGTCTCAACAGTCTTGCAAACTGTGACATGAACAGTTACAGTCTATTTGTACCGGCTGCAATTTACAGGACTGTTTTCGACTCAGGATGGTTAGCTGACTCTGGCTATCTCGTACCCGATCTTCGAGAGGGATGAACTGAAGCGCTCAGTATGTGTCCCTTGAAGAGATATCATCTCTGGCTACAAGATGTAGTCTATCCCTGCCGGGGAGCGAACACTGGCCAACATCTGTCTGCAGCTATAAGGCTGATGTGCTGTCAACACACACAGTGCAGATGAATTAGTGGGCAGGTCCAGCTTCTGTCCTGTCTGTGCTCAAAGTGATCACTAAAGTGGATGTGCTGTACTTATCTGAATCATCTGGTACTGACAGGCCAAATGTAGCTGTGTGGGACAGCATCTGTTTCTTAAAATATGCATAATGATGACGCCCTTGGAAGTGGTGCAGGTTGTTTTATCATTCTTGCTCCACTGTTTTGCACATGTAGGCCTAAAAGAATATAGATATCATGTTTTAGTCATTCTACAATTGCCAAAGAAAACAAATCCTCGGTCAACAGTTTTACAACTGGGAAATGTGATTACAGATTAGCCCATAATGT